>NW_019213575.1:115006-186235 GCF_002532875.2 Varroa jacobsoni | reverse complement strand
GTGTGTGTGTGTGTGTGTGTGTGTGTGTGTGTGTGTGTGTGTGTGTGTGTGTGTGTGTGTGTGTGTGTGTGTGTGTGTGGGAGCAAGAATGCATCTATCCATCTAACCGTATATTAGCTTTACATGCGCAAGCGCACCCACAAAAATGAATCATTTTCTGCCCCAGACGATCTATCCCATTGTGTTACGCGTCATCGTCTTTCGACCATTTGTATTTTTTCACAAACAGCTTTGTTGTTATTGTTGTTACTGCCGCTGTTGCTGTTGGTGATGATGGCGTCGATAAGAATTCCCTTACGTTTACTATTTCCAATTTTATTGTTTTCGGCCCGCTTTGCCACTCCGCATTTTAACGTGTTTGAAGATAGCCGATCGGGCCTTATTTAACAGTTGCTGACAGATTTGCGTTTGTTTGTGATCTAACGATCTCTCATAATCGGTCTTTTAAAAACCGCTTACTTCTTGGCTTGATCAATGCCAACAGTGGCATAAACGATAAAAGGCATGACAACAACGGCAGCTACTGCTACTCCGGCAATTGTTGCATTACTCATTCGAGACATACGACAATCAAGTCAATCGGGCCTGATACGAACGCTCACATGAACTCACCCTGCCAGGAGTCAGAAATTCTCGTGACTGATCAATCCATATACTGCATCCTATTATACATATATATATACGAGGGGTTTTGTATGCCTGCGTGTATCGCCTGTTCCTAGATGGCTGATATGATGGTGAACAAATGATGATCGCGTCGCATGCCCTCAAGTAGCGTTCGTCAAGTCGAATGAGAAGACTTCTCTGTTAGAGTAAATCGACTTGGTTCTTTACTGATCGAACAAATTTTGCTATCGTTTCATGAGTTCGTTTGCCGCATTGATGCTAAATCTTCTCTGGTCGTCGCTTGCTTTGTCGCTGCTATGTGCTCGCAAATTTGAAGACTGATTTGCTTCTGACCTTTCCGCTGATTTGTCGAGCTACGACGACTAAACCCTTTCAGCTTCGCATATCGCCCGATTAATAATAATTCCTCATGGCGGAACACACCATGGCTCCGAATGGAAAAAGTCACCGAGTACAAAATGTTAGAAGACGCGTATAATCACGTGACAACAGCTGTTACGCCCTTTATGGGACTTATACAATTACATAGTAACAATCGTCATAAATTCGACATCAGTTGATCCAGTATCTCCTTAGTAGAAGATAATAAACAAACGAACAGAGCAAACTTTCGCACATAAATACGCTAAAACGTTACGCACTCCAACACTCAAAATATATTACTGCAAGACCCATATATCATGCATAACGACGAGGTGCAACCCGGACCGTATTACCTCACAAAGGACATACACAATAGTTTAATCTTATCACGGATAACAGTTCCGTGTCACTGACCGTTACCGTAAGAAACTATAGTTTCAACTATATCGGCTAATCGATCTTTTTCGATGCACTACTGCCTAAATCTTGTAGCAAACCGCAACTGTAACGCTGGAAGCGTTTCGTTTAATATCGATACTATGATGCACTCTGAGATCCGTCCGTGCGCCAGCCTGTATTTGCGATTTCGGGGATACGGCTACTGATAATTCGGATCAATAAAAGTGATAACCAATCGTCAACAGTGAAGCAGGTGAAACCTTGAACCGAGACGTCGGTTACCATAAAGCACAGTGCTGAAGCCATCATCGTATCATGCAGTCTTACCATGTAGTTTGACAAGAACTGCATACACATCATGGTGCTGCCATTAAAGTATCTGGTCTTCTGCGACTCGCGGACGATACACCTAGGAAATTAATCTCACATGTCTGATGTCTAGTAAGGACCACTTGCGCTGAACCTGGAATACTTCCTATTTCTAGTTCTACTATAGATGCAACTATAGTTGGCTACCACAACTCGGGAGGAAGAGGACGTGTACGTCAGTGAGCGCCAGTTCTGTGTATAACTCTGGTCAAACGTATTCTTCGTTTTTCTTTTTATGCGAGTAACAAGAGCTAAGATGGCATGGACGCACGCTGAATCTTGTCTAAACGTTGTGAAACAAAGTTGCGCTAATCATGTAGGAATTGCGGACGCTTTCACCTACTGCGTCGAACGCCGTACTCTAATTTTCACAGCGATCCCCGTCAGAGCGTCACGCACATTACTCGTTATGATGCCACAATAACTATATAGAAGATCATCTCGAAGATTATGTTCAAATTTAAGCATCTTTCCAGGATTGGCATCTAGTACTATGGTCGTTATTGTTGCCGCATAATGCTAATTTTGACACGCCGATATATAGACAATCGTATTAAAAACAAAATACAATCTCGTTATATTGCCAGCAAAAGCGGTAGATGTCGCTTTGTTGGTGCTTTTTGTTTACAATAAATGGGGAAGGGGTGTAAAAGGAGGTGTCAATACATGCGTTTATAGCCACAACGCAACGAAATATCTAACTGGGGTGAGTCAGACGAAAACTGCGGAACAAGAATCGGGGTATGATCAGAAAATACCCCGAGCGATTCAATTGTGTTTGACATAATTATATTGATATTAGGTGGTAAATATTACGGAAGGTGTCAAAAGTGCATAGCAAACTATCCCTGTGCCTTTAGGCTCGGATATAGTCACTGTGTGACCACGGCTGGTAGCGTACGTATAGGAAAGGGACTTGTCCTAAATTCAGCTGGTACTTGTTTTCCTCGTTCTGTCCTTTTTGTCCTATAACGGATCATGCGAAGACTTTCGTCTCGATTTAGATGCTCCAGCGCCATTGTCGATGTTATCATCGAATCTGTTATGCTTCCAACCTTACCAACAAAGACAGATGATTATGAGGCGAAAACATGAAAGAAAAATACGAAGGCATTGAGTGGCAAGCTAGTCCTATATTTCGACTACTCCAATGTGATTCTGTCGGGCGTAGAAGCTCTATGGATGAAAGGCACAGTGCTCCTGGTGTCGTTTGAAATATAGGTTAAATGAACACGAACTCAGTTTTATGGAATCAGGAGAGAAAAGGACTCGTCAAAGTTATCACGACAAATATATGCAATATAAAGTATAGGCGTCATAAGGAAAAGGAGAAAGGGACGGACTCCTTGCTCGAGGGGTGTTGCCCGCTGAATAACGTCGACTAAAACCCTATCGTCACCCATGACCGGTAGTTCGCCATATAATGTGAGAATGGTTAGTCTTTGTTGGCACTCGCGAAAGCGCGGTCGATCTTATCTTCAGCAAAAAAAAAAAAAAACGCTAAAAAGCAGAAAAGTTGCAGAGTTGTCCTAAGCTTGAGATGTCTTCTTGAGATGCTCTAGCTTGAGATAGTCATTACATTATCGCACAGACCCCTCGCCTAGTTCTAATCTCAATGTTTTTATAAGCTCTTATTTATTTTTGTAGAAATCAAAATCGGATAGACAGATATCATGGTCGAATTTGGGTACAAATGATTTGCAGTTTGTGTAATAAAGCAGAATCTAGATGAGCTAGAGAGGTTCTGTCCCAATCGTTCTCTTCAATCGCTTTAAAGATAATAATTTAGTTCTTGCAGAAAAAAATATTGTTTGTGAATATTGCTTCTAAAGTAAATTAAAAGAGATGTTGTTCCAAAATACTACGCCCCGGGCAGCTTGATTGCCAAATGTAATATATCGATTTGCGTTTTTGTGTTTACTTTCGGGTGCTTTGTGCAGATTTGTATATGAACCTTTACAGCCATCGTATTCTACCACGTCCATTGGAATTTGTCTTCTACACAAAACACAGGGCAAATACAGCCAGATAATTATAAACATTACTTGTCTATGGGTTGGTCGACTGCTATGTAGTATGATCAGACGCTCATTTATTTAATAGGGCAAACAATAGATTCTATATTATACAAATCGCTATTTTGATTTCATTAAAAATCATACTCCACTGTCTAAAGCGATTTCCCTTGAACGCCGCCGCCGACGCTTCCAGACGCTGGCCTCTAAAAATAATTCTTTCGTTTCATTTACTTCTAGGTGTCGCCTATCATCTATGAATGTTTACATTCGTTCTGGTTTTTTCTCAACGTAGTTTATTAATATGTCTTCTCTTAATCATTCAACCTGGCCACTGAAACATACATACGTGCAACACTAAATAGATACAAATTTCGAGGAAACTCAAACTTGCCATTAGATACACGTAAGTGTTGTCGTTAGTTAGTTTCAGCTAGAATGAAATCAGACAAAGGGTGAGAGCAAAATTAGTTAACTAGATCACCATCGTGCGTCCTGCTCTGTAAATATGTATCGTTTTAAACTATCGGAGCTGAAAAGAAAGTCCCCATCCAGTGACCTATGTAAGTTGAATTTGTAAGCTTTTGCTGAAGCAGCTTCAAAGTGTTCATTCCTTAGATAGTGGTATCTATGAAAGATGCCTAACTTGCGAAAACCGTGCCAATTGTCCAAGTACCATCAAGGAACCACCTATCGAAAAGCTGGACCAACTGATATGCTAGCGGTGGCGGAAAATGGCCGCTGACGGCCGCAAACTATGGCTAACGACTGGACAAGAACGCGAAACATATGAAACAAGTTAATTCCTGAGATGTTCAAGCAGATCAACGAGTATACAAAAGAATAACTGTCCAAGGACTGTTGCTATAGTGTGCATTCAGGCTTACAGATTCTCCCGCAGGTCGAATGTGCACGACTAGCAAATGGCAAACTTGGGCATATTAGTTGAAAGCTAACGAAAAAATACCGTAATAACTCAAATAGAATGGAGATAAGAACGAGTGGCTCCATACATACAACACGATAGCCCGGACAACACAACAAAATGTCTTCTTTCCGCCACAAAAATGGCGTTACCTAGCGAAGGGCCAAGCGCAATAGGCGATGCGCTTACGGTGTTTATTGCATTTTTCCACTCTAATTCATCTTTGCTTGTTCGACTATAATGACTGTCATTTCGTCAGGCCGTGAATTACCGTAGGTATCGGGCTGAAGCATGAATATTAATTGTCAGCGGGAAGATGACGTTTCATCGAAACGTCAACTGTATTCCTCGTTGGGGTTACGGCCTGTTCCTTATTGTTTGTTTCTGCAGCTGCGGCCACAGCCGTATGCTCGATCTGCCTCGGCAGATCTTCTGCTGCTGCTGTTCCATTGCGTTCACCGGTTGCTGCCCATTGTTCACTATGCACCGCCACGAGGAGCGGAGTCTGGGTTCCGCTCTCTGACCCCCTGATAATTTCATCACTAAGCTTTATTGTCTCGCTGTCTTTTTTCCAGCGCACATTGGCAGCCGGGTCAAGATAGAAATCATTTTTAGAGGGACAATTGTGTAACCATAACGGCATAATCAGGTTGATCGTGGGGGTATGCGTAGGGTATCAGCATGTCCGTTTGTTGTTTCGCGTCAAGTGTTGACGTCGAGCGTCAACTTTATTCCTGCTACATGACCGTATTTTATGAAGAAAAGTCTCTGAACAGAGGAGAGAAATGCAGAGGACAAGAGGGCGGATAAATGTGTGCCTCGTATCGGTGGTGTTACAACGCTTATGTAGTTGCTACTGATTGGGAGGAGTCATTGAAGCGAAAAAGGTTGAAATGGTGATGAGGTCTTCCTGAAATCTTCATCACAGTCCAGATATCACAGTTAATAATGATTAGAATGAAGGTAAAACGCGACAACACACAGGTAGGCGGTACAAAGAAGGCTATTAAGGATACAACAGAATAATGATAATAATAATAATGCGGTACCAAAACAAATTGTAGAAGATCGGCACCGATGGTGAGCATGTTTCATGTTCTATTTTGGAGCTGTCTGCAACATAATGAAGACAATGAAATGCGCATCCATAAGTTCTTTGCCAAGGGCTTTGCTCCTGATTGAACCAGCGAAGATTGCCAGATATTATGCGAAAAGAGATTCAACAAAAACTAATGAAGATACACATTGTATCCGACAGCGAGTCCATTAAATATAAAAACGTACAATATAACACCTGAATAGCCAATGTACACTACGGTTGGTTCACTACGATTGATTACATATAGCGTTACTGAAATTTTATAAAAATATCTTTATACACCCGTTCATGTGTTTATCTGCTTGTATGTAACTATTTCATGTAAATAGAATTTTGACAAACTATGTAACGCGTACGTTTCGCAGTCGTTCGTGGCTCATATAGCAACTGTCGAATCATATATTAGATACCGACCGCTAGGTTGAAATTTAACTGTGGTAGATTTTCGAAGTGTTGTAGAGGACTTCAGCTCCAGTGGCGATTTGCTTCACTACCATCATCACAATCAAAATTTTGCTATGGCCAAATACAGTGGGAACGCTCATAGATATTTCAAATATCAAAGATCAACAATACAGGGAAAAGAAACAGTGCGTATGTCCCGTTTAGCTGTCTCCAGCCTATGTAAGCCATGTCTAACTGCAATTTCGTTTGGGGGTCGCTACACAAAATTACATAGCAGCAAATAACAAACCGTTTGGAGGCCTCAGCCTGCCAGAGGACTGGCGTCAGACTCGAAGCGCGATCAGGTACAAAAATGACATTGACCAAACGAGCGATGCCAGCAAACAGTCGGCGATAACGGCAGGACAGGGTTCCAGTGCGTGCGCACCTGTCTACCGCTTTACCTCAGCAAAGAGGTTGTTCTTTGATAGTGTTACACAGGTAACGTCGTTCGACGTTGCTGTTGGCGAAACCAGCTTAGCCAACGCCACCGCCGAGGTAGAAGACCGGCGGAGAAGCGTCGATCTAGGGGAGTGTCCCCTTCAGCCTATTTCAGTATTGCGGTATCTGTCATAATACTGATTCAAGGACCAGTACAGCGTAGACTCGGCAGATACATCAGGAAGGAAAGTGAGCGAAAAATAATGAGAAGAAACTTTCGTTAGTAACGTAGATCGGCGTCTAGCAGTGGAGCATGGCGTCATCAAGCCGCGGCCGCGCGTTCGTTTGTCTATAATACCGGACCGATCCTGATTTGGGAACGAAATCTAGATCCGGCAACGCACTTGGCCGCAAAACGGCTATCGAAGGGGCTATATAGATAGAGATTTTTTCTCGACCAGCTAAAACAAGAATTGGTTTGTGACTCAGCGTGTTCAACAGGTGTGTCTCGGCAACGCATGCGTCTCGAAATGACGACACCAACACTGCCATAACGGTTGGTGTCGGTATACTAACGCTGCTGCTCTGGATCGATTTCAAGCCGTAAGAATATATACAATCTTCGAATGTACTTCGTGGTAGACGATTGTTGCTCACTGGACAAAATCTTTGCCCTTGTTGTTGCTCTTATTTAACGTTGAATAAGCGCCACACAACGCTATACAGCCAGCCGTATCACTGAATTCGGCGCTAAGCGTCCCGATTCACCGTTTTTCTGTCGTCTGCTAATCCTTGACCGTCCTGTGGCGGGACGCGGCCTCGCGCAAGCATGACGCATTTCGCCACACCTTTTCAGATATTTGCCTGTGGGAGTGTTCGTATGCTCACACGATTTTCTAACCTGTGCGCTCCCATAATAGCTCCATCCGATGCAGTAACGGTCGCCGTATAGAGCAACGACAATGGCGTCCCTTAAGATCCCTGTCTTGGAGAAAAATACTCCATAACATAGGTGATCGACTCCGATAAGGCTTGCATACGATTGCTGCCGTGTGATGTTTCTATGAAACGATTCGACGGTTACGTAATTCCAGCTCAGATTGAAGCTTGTAGCGAATTGGCTCAATAAAAAGTAACCTAACGTTATGTGTGTTGGCCTGTTTTTAACAGTTTAATCGGAATTACTTGTTCCTGTTATAATTATTATTTGTGTATACACCGCTCTAAGGGCGAGTGTCGGTCGAGACCATGTTTTTTTATTGATTAATACTGCCCTTGTGGATGATACGTAAAGTTAATCAATACATCTAAGAAGAACTCGTAAATGATTACGCTGTGGCAAATGCCAACGACACAAACAGAAAACTATTTGTAGACCGCTCCAATGAACTGTGAAAGCCACGTTTCTTATGAAACGCTCATTGATCTGAAGTTCGATTTGTGCTAACCAGGTTGAATTATTTTTACGTAAACCATAAGCTGACGGTTAAAGCTAGAACCGTTTACTAATTTGGAATCAATGAACAGTAGAAAAAGGTTAACTGCAGTTGTGCTACGCAACTTTTAGAACTTCATTGATATCCAATAAGGCACACCGACTAAAATGACCATTATCTATTTATGACCAAAAGGGAAATGGAAGAAATCACAATGAAATTATTAAACACAGCTTTTGACTGAAGATAAATGCCTGAACGAACGTTTCATTCCTTCGTCCGCTGATCGCTCCCGCTATGCTGGCTGATGTTTGACGAGCTGAGGGTTTCAAGTCTTTTCATTTTATGTGATTTCTACTTATAGCAGAATCAACTGTCAAGCAATCATTTCTATCAGTTGATCATACATCATCGCCTAACAAGTTCCTTTTATGTTCAGTACATCAGATAGATGATATTTTTTACTATTCAGCTTTTATTTCTGCCGTCAAGGTGGAACCACCATTTCCGCTAAAATTCAAATTAGTATATGCTGAAACCTCCTGCTTGAGCCAAACGCTGAATCGCTTTTCGCGGCTTCTATGCCGTTCAGTACCTTTGTACTTGGTTTGTTTATTTTTACGTCACGTTCGTGTGAATTCGACCTATTTGCTGTGATGCGTTTATCTTGATGTATGCAAAAAGTCATGCACGAAGCATGCATGATAATCGCGTACCCTTTCGCGTTTGCAGCGCGTTCGGCAGCTCGGCTAAGCTCAGCTTCAATCGATTGCTGTAGACGTTGTGCATACATGCATCTCCAGAGGACACATACACACGTTTATCTAGCAGCGGCTAGCCTGGCGTCGTTGATTCTTCCGCCATCACCGTCGACGCCATTGATTTTACTTTTGCTTTCATTTAACAGGAATAGCAGAAGTTGATTTTCTTATGTCCGGTTATTGCTACTGGTGCTGGTTCGTTAACGTAGCTAGTCAACAGCGACAAGATATGTTGCGCATTTAGAAGGAATATCACGTAGTAGATTTGAAGGAAGGAACTTGTTGCACGATGCTAAGAGAGGTACATCACAGAGTAAATATTGACGGTCGCGTTGTTATTTACCATACTGATCGTAACCGTGGTTATCAGGAATAGTAATAATAATAACAAGCGTGATACATTCATAGGTATGCATCACCTGTGCCCTCTGTATACAGCCAAAGCCTGTTTCCGCAATTGGCTACTAGCTGAATACGTTGTCACAGTCACAGTGCTCTCTGTTATCTGGACTTTATAATACTACGAGTATTACCCTCATAGACTGAGCATTTAACATGTTTACGTATTAGTAACCAAACTCTCGAGTGAATGAATCTATTTAATTAGGCTTCGTTTAGTAGATTCGTGTATAGCTCGTACTAGCAGCCCCTTGACAATTAACTCCTCAGCGTCTGTTGCTTAATTCAGTTCATACGATATAATCTATTGGTGAAGCATCGGACGAATTCGCCTTGATCTCGCCCCTGTCAATCATTGCAAACTTCTTTCTAGCTTTTCGTCGCTTCTCGTAAACCCGGTGCCGGTCTTTCGCAACTAGTGAACCTCTTGCTCATCTACTTTTTGTGCTTTTATGAAATTTTCGTGAACACGTACGCGCCGCCAGCGGCTTTTTACAAATGTCATTATGAGCCATATGAGAAAAAAAGAAGCAAAAATAGATTTTTCCTCATGCTGAACCGACTGTCGTTTATGATACTTTATCGTTTCGTTATTAATCTGTGCGAATAATTGTTTTCACGTTAACGCCAGGGTGCGTCGGCAGTCAACGCGAAGATGGCTTTTGTGCCATCGGGCCATTAGCGCCGATGTCCAGCTGCCGACGCGGAGAGCTACAACACTAGCCGGTGCTCACCGCTGATTTCTCTTCAATCGTTGGTTCCACTTATGGCGCCAACGAGTCAAAGGAAAAAAATAGCCTAATACAACGGCACAATTGAGAAAGCTACTATTCTTTGCTAGTAAAAATACTCTTCTTTAGCTTCGCAACTGGCTAGATAGAGGAGTTTGTGTCTGTCGCATGTGAACCAGAGCTAATATTGATTCACGCCGTCTTTTTCCTCTGCTGATTCATTAGTTGTTTAAGTTAACTTTGCTTAACATTTCAATTAAAACATTTATACAATTAGGAGTCAAAAAGAGCAATTGCTCTTTATACCGAGAGCGACGAACAAATCAAGTGCACCAGTGAGGTGTTACCATGAAGCCCAGTCATGTGGCATCGTGCAAGATGTGAGTAGGTAAATTGTTTAGTTTAAAAAAAACCTGCCATAGGTTCACTGTATTTGTTTTCAACCTTCGTGAAAGCCGCTGTCGTTCCTGTGCTCGTTTCTTTTCGTTCCAATGAAGGTCCCTTGTTAACAATTATCAAAATGTGAGCAATTCCCAAACGTCGCGTCGGCATTGGGTCAACCCAAAAAAAAATTAAGCTGACCAAATAACTTTGCGGTTCGCCTCCGACGGCTCACCGTTATATAGAACCTTGCGTCAAGCCACTTTAATAACAGAAGTGTACATCGCTCTGCGATGATACACCTTCGTAGCAGCAGTAGCGAACGAGGTGGCCCCATCGGCAGTTGCGAGTGTAGACTGGGTATATAGTACAGTGCGAGTTAGTTGGGGAGTGACTCATGTGTCTGTTGATACGACAAGTCAGCGGAAGAAAGTTAATGCTGGCCCTTTATTCCCTCACGACCGGATTCATCTATAATAACTTGTTTCGTTGACGCGGTAGCAAATCAACCTGAGAGACGGGTAAATAGCGGCATGAGGTACATGTATAACTGGATTAGCGTGGGGGCATTCGCAGGAAGTCACAGATCAAGCGAACTTCGATTTAACAACAACTGCATGACCATGGCGACGAAATCAGGAAGCAAATCGAAAAACCGAGTAGCAGAACGGAGCGGCAAAGCGATTCGGTATATCGATGATTAAGTGAGCCTTAGTTCGTGGTCGATTTCCTGTCCATTTTGGACCAAAGTATCCCCGTCTTTGTTTGAGTGTACAGTGAACGCGTGCCTCAATATTTTTGCGTTGATTACATAAGGCTTTCTATGCTTTGAAGGGAAGCAGCGATAACGGTGACCCATGGAACAGCTAGAAGTAATGCACGTTACGTTTGCCTTTAACACCTGTTCCATTCGTGCGTTTGTCCTTCCGAATGGATTTCCGTGTGCACGTACATCAATATTTTTTCCAGAACTCTCTCAGAATGCCTCGCTCATTTATCGACTCTTGTGCATCAATGACCCTCTCGTTGTCGATGAGATAGATAGCCTCTGTTCCTAGACCAGCCTACCTCTTCTGCTGACAACCTCCTGTCTTGCTTTCGTCTATAGGAATGCCTCCCTGAATCTATTTTCCCATTAGATCGATACGAATATAGCTTATAGCTCAACTTCCGACAGCAATGTTTTGATCATTACCATAAAGTTTTTATCTTTAACATCTTCGTCATAGCGTCGTTATTATAGTTGTTCTAAGCGTTGTTTAACATAACGATGCGTAATTTCAAGCGTCCTTTCGGCTAGAACTGTACATCGCACACGCACATGTGCTTGCGTGCGTGTTCGCCCGTGCAAACGTTTCCAGTCGATCTCTGCTACTTTTTTTTTCTTTATTATCGTCATTGTGGTCATGTCCATACTCATTTTCTGCTTTTTCGTCCTTGGTGATTCTTTGTCGTCGCGATGATCCTTTTAGATTAGCTTTATCCATTACTGCTTTCCCCCTCATATGTTTTTGTTACAGGCAATTTTACCCTGTTTTGTTTCGGAGTACTGGCCGAAGCCGGCTATGGCCAACCTTCGGATCGGTGGCGTTCTCCACTTTCCGGTCCAATCAAGTGTCCACTGGACAAAGCTCCGCCTTGGCCGGTCAGAGTACTCGGAGCAGAGATACTCGGAACAAGAAATAATTACGCTCTGCCTCTACTAGCTATATATAAAATATATGGCATTTTTTCAGCGGCGTTGTGATTTTTATATTGATGGTGCTGACCGAAACAATGATGATCATTACAGTTATTATTCCACAAAATTGATTCTAACAACATGGCAATGAGATGCGCTCGCGCGACGCCAGCTTCGGCGACGACAGGCAAAACAGTATTTAGTTAGCAGTATCACAGCGATACGGGTTGTTGTAATAGGAAAAGAAAAAGCGACAATCGATTTTGTTTTGGGCTTCCGCCCAACAACCACAAATCGTTTAACCAAAACTGAATGCTCTGAGTTGAAGGCAGGATTTTGCATTAACGGAGATTCGTGTTCGCTATTGTGGGTCTTGTTATTTGACTACAACGGTAAGGCACATGCAGTAAATAGGCAAGGAGTAAATAAACGGAACCGGCCGAATAAGATAAAATTGAATCATCTTTTCCGGCTCTCCGAAAAATATTTAAGCAAAAAAATTAGCTTCGAGGAGTTGTAGCGGTATTGTGACTTTTGTTGCTTAACTATAACGGCCACGACCTTAAGATAGTTCGGCGCCCACGTGCGCTATCCATTCATTTTCATCTGTAGTAGATCGTAGCCATGGACGAAAAGCAGGACAACTCCACGTCTAAATTTTATGTGTCTCAAATAAGATTGAGGACCAGCCTGATTAGTGACGTTGTAACGTTGCACGCACACACTGTTTGCTGTGTGACTAGCATCCCGTCTACGCGGGAACCGTTCTAGTAGATAGGCACATTTTAGAGACTTGTAAACGTTCTTGTTTTTTTCTTGCCATGGTCTTCTTCACAAACGATGCGGCTCAGATTAAACAGCCAACAACAAGGACCTATAAAACGATTAAGCGAACGTATCCATCCTCGCTAAGGGAGGAGAGCATGGCAGCTCGAAAAACTGCCAAAAGCGAGCACCGTTGTAATATCGTGCTATTCTGACCGTAGATTGTTTGACGGAACCCCGTGACCCTCCGTCGGCGTTCTGTTTGCCACTGGCATTGTCTCACGTGCTCATGTAGCCTACAGAAACAATAACGTCAGATGGCATACAAGTGCTAAATAGTCAGGGAAATATGGAAAACGTAAGTGAGAGAGGATTGGAAAACTGAAATTATCAGTAAACAAAAATTTCCAAATCAAATTCTATATATCTTTGGGGATATTTTTGTGTAACATGATTTTTAATTAATAAATATAAGACAGTTTTACAAAAAATCGTTACGTGAGTTGTATGCAATTGGCGATGTTACGATTTTTCAATAAATATCACTAATGGGCAAATATATCTAGTGGGGAAACCAGGGCTCTGAACACGAGGTAGAATTATTTGACAGCTGCTTTACCTATTTAATTTATAACAAATTAATGAATAATACCGTTATTATATTATTAATAATATACTGTCATTTTTTTTTTACCAAACGTTGGCGACTTCGTCGCAGTTACGACGAGCTTTTAGAAACGTTCTGGCTTTCTAGTACCCTGCCTGACATCTCCCAGGTTTTAGGGCCATAGCTTGCTGTCCACAAAAATTATGTGCAGCTGCATATGAAGCATTGTGGAGTATTCATGCACATCATTACTCATTACGCGTTTTTTATGCGGTTGTATGCAGCATTACTATCGATTACAGAAAGGTTTACTATAACAACCCCATTACGTCGAGAAGCATGCACATACGAATACATCAACATCGACCAGCAGGTTCAAAACCAAGCAATGCTCTCACAGGCCGTCAAGTATAAAAAAAAAAAAACACTTGATTATCGACTATAGCGTCATGGTTTGCAGTGCGATGGAAGGAGAGGATGCTAATACAGTCACGTACGCGTTCAGCCATTTCCTGTTTTTCGCAATAGCTTTCTCATTCGACGATTTCTTTCGAAACTTACCTATATATGGATATGTCATACGAGAAACAGTGTTTTACTTCGAGACACCGTTCCCCATATGTCGCCAGAGGTAGGTACGTGAAACGTGTGAGGCAGCCATATGGATTACGTGCCATTGTCGGCCGGATTCGTTACAATGGCGAGCGGTATCAGCACGCGCCGTCACTGTTTTTGTTAGCACTATTCCTCCATTTGTAAGGTATCTATATATACTTGTATGCACAAAACCTTTACGGGAGCGATACACATGTGTTATAAATATGTAGCATTAGATCAAGACGTTCTTATATATCTGAGGCTGCGAGTTTCATCAACTACTTCATATTACCGGAACGGAAAATAATTTTTACTAAATAGAGCTAGACTTAAATAAACTAGTTCAGTCCACACAGTGGAAAACAAGAAGGTCGCCGATATTGATTTGGCAGCGCTAGTGAACCCCACATTTCCTAAAGGGGAGAACAGACTACTATAAGTGCTGCAACCCCATGCCACAGTATGACTCTACTCAGATTCAATACAGTAATTACAAAGAGGAGAAAATTGTGGCGTAGTTGACGACGTGGGACTTCTAGCTAGAGCGTTATTCATTCACCCGGCGAACCGAAAACGAAGAAGAAGAATGAGACCTGTGAGCCAAATCTGTTACATACTGTAATATAATCATTAGACCTCGACGCTAGGACGTCTCTATAGTCGGCAGTTCCGTATAAATAAATTAGCTCGTCCTCCTTAATGAAGGTCCTACTAAATAGGTTATACGAAGTTACTTATCGGCGCTTGAATAGCATGTCGACGTATAGTCGTCGTATGTATTTGTAAAGGGCCGATTACAATCGCATTCATCATAGCCACGAAATACAGGTGTCAGGAAAATGCCCCGTAAAATGTCCGAAAAAAAAACGTGCGAACTACTCACGTAAGCTTCCACACAAATACAATAATTTATTCTAGCAGTGTTAAACGTATGAAACGCAATAAATTACGTATTCCACAAGCCAACATTAATAATTATATAATATATACGGAAATTGCTTAGAATGTAATATGCCTTAAAGCTACTAGCTTTTTGGTAGACATACAATTTTTGCGTATGCATTGCGCACTATAGAGCCAACGTCGTGCAGGTAACATGAAGTGAGCGGCCTGCTACGTTTTCGCATGCAGGGGCAACGTGTAATCTTGATAGTGAAACTGGTGACGATAGAGCTGTGTAGACACGGACAGCATAGTCCATACCTGAAAAGTCGTGCTTTGAAATACAGCATTTGCGGATATCATTTTTATCTCTCTTTCGGAGCTATTGGCCAATTCCGAACACAGATAACGATACAGACACAGGCAGGCACACACACTGTTCAGAAACATCGATGTTTGTGTATATCTCGTGAAGTTGAGCAGAAGAGGATCTCATCAGACGCGGCCTGCCCCATTGTCTCTTATCTGTTGTTAGCAAAGTTTATAATACAAGGCGGTCTTATCTATGTGTCGCTCTTACCACTATAACAACACAATGATAGATTAATGTTGATTATTATGATTATATTACCAATGACGACAATGTTTGTCGATCGATGAATTTCAGATCCGCGCATCGCTCGACGAACGGGTGTGAAGAAATACTTGTCACAGACTAACCACTACATTGTCCCTACCAAGGAGTCTAAAGGAAAATATCGCAAAGGAGTGCCTCAAGGAATCGATTTACGACGACAGTCTGCTGACAGAGGAACCATCGAACCTAACGATCAGCAATCGCCGGTGGGTATAGATTGTTTAACGACTTTTACTCTTTGACATTTAATCATTCTGGATTGATCCAGATTGACAAAAACGTATTGATTGCGTTTACTAACAAAGCTTTCAAAGGAATATATTCCAATGCAATACTGGCCTATGCTTCTTCTTCATCGTACAAAAGTAATATGCATATATAACATATACAGGTAATAAATGTAAAAGCTTACAAAGAAATAGAATAAAGTGCAATCGACACGAGAGACAATTTTGATGATGAACTAATGATTAAACCTGGAGTCATCAGTTCCTTCACCAAACGTGGGCCAGTGTCACTCTTCTGGCCAAGTAGAACTCGCGAAACCCACAACTTTGAAAGGACTCTTCTTGCAGAAACATGCATCGATGTTAAAAGCGAAGGCCGAAGAAATTTATCGCCGTTAATCTAATCTGAAATGCAAACAAAAAAGAAACCTCTACTTGTAAAAGGGCCGCATGTTAGACTGATGGAGATGGAAAAAATCAAGCCGACAGATTCCGGATCGTTCGTATTTTTAAGAAGGCCTAAATCATAAAGAAGACGTTGTATTCATCGTTTCAAGAACTGAATGAGAGGGGTCCCGTCAAAGAACCGACGAAGATGTTACGACGGAGCATATGATTGAGATGGAGTTTATATCTAAAATGAGTTTTGATATAAGCACACACGAAAATGTCGGAGTGCTCGTTACAACATCTCTCGTAGCTGCCATGCGCTTGTGTAATATGCAGGGGCAACCGGCGAGAGTTTTCTCTTTGACTAAAAAGGCTTCGTCGAGCAGCTTTTCTGTGTTAACGTACTGCTTGCCTCTTTCAGTCCACCTCAGAACATTATACAGAATTTTTTTGAGTCACAGCAGACTGGAAAAGACGATATACGCTCGTGAAGTCGTGAGGAACTCATCGGCTGTATATTTTCGATTTGTCAAGGCGGTCCTGCTGCTGGTGCTTCTGTTGCTTCGTCATTTATCGAAATGTCTTCCGACAAATAAGCAATACAGATCTAGCCTTGTCCGTTGAATAGTTTGGATCAAATCAAAGGAAGTTCTCTTTGTATCCTACACATGCAATAGCCTATGTAGTTCGTAAGATTTTCCGACATTCTATAATGGCTCGTCAGTTTTAATCCACTACCGACGTTCCGAGCTTCTCAAAATAGTCTGGTTTCGACACAGACATGAAGTTAGCGCAGAATGGTAATGTAGTCTGCTACGTTCTACGAAGTTCAAGCACCTACAAAGTTGAATAAATGTTTGACAGAATATTGTCTCTTCGCATGTTACGGCACAATATCTTACTACAAGAAACATGTCTTCATTTGAGTCTCTAGTCTTAGATGATTGGTTATCCAAATAAGCATGAGCAAAAAGCCTCATCTAGCCATAGAAAGTAGTATGTGTTTAATCCCAAAGGTTACCACGATGGCACTTGTCTAACAGGTTGTCAGTTTCATCTAACGGAGATCGCAAATATTTTAAATCAAGTTCGTGGGGGGCATCAATCTATTTGAAACGTTCGTTAGCTTAATATCGATTTGAATTGTCGTTTGGGGTTATTGGTCGGAACCAATTCAGTTCAGGTTCTTTTTCCGCCGCATCTCCATCTAATCTAGTATCCCCCGCCCTAAAACGACGTTATGCATGTCTACGCTGTGGAGAAATGCCATCGGACAAAAGCAATTTAAATACCCCACGCTGCGACTGGGTCGCCGATCAAAACCAAGGGAACAACGCTGAACTGCTGCATTGAGTGAACGGCTACCAATGCATGCATAGTATGCGATGTTAGCGTACCGCTGCTCATGCCCTTAATATGTGTATGTATAGGTCGCTGCAGGTTCCACCAACACCGGTGCGCGTCAAGAGGAGAGATTATACCTATCACTGTTTCATCCGCCGTGCAAAAATCTGAAGGGCGGATCCGCCTACGTGGGGGTTCCCCAAAAAAAACAGGAGGATTGCCCCAAGAAGAGAAAAGAGGCAAAAAAAAAACCCACAACGTCCCGTACCGCTCACAGGTGTACCTTTTCGACCACCACATGCTCGATATACCTGCGACTCTCACCTCAGCTACATATATATATATATATATATATATGTACTCTTATATAGAGCGTTTACGAGTCAAGCGACTGGTATGCAGCGACACATTATGTACAGTCGAATTGAGCCGGCCCTTGGAGATGTTTCGAGACATCGAAGAATTGCAAAAGACCACACCGTACCGAAAATACGTGACGCGGCCTATGTGTGTTCATAAGCATGTCCGTAGATAATCATTCGTACGTTACAAGACATCGGGAAAATCGTAACAACTTCATCAGACCATTTGGCTCAATTCTGCTGTTACGCGGTATGACTGTAACTCTGTATGCCCACAGCAGGCGATTTAAATACACAATAAGTATATTGTGCCTGACGAACCAGCTGGGAATTGGCAGCGGCAGCTTGGTAGAACATTATTCGAGACGGTCGAATAGAACTAAGCGGAGCACATTAATCGTCGTCCAAGTATCGTGAGGATTTTTTGAGTCGGTGGAACTATGGGGGAACTGTCCTGGCCATTGGATCAGTGAGATGAAGTAAAGAGTCGCCGAACGAGATCTGTGAAGATTTTCGCACGTTTTTATTGCTGCGGATACCGAACGGTATATAGACATAGGTTTCTACTGCGGACAAAGGGCCGTCTATTGTGTCGGCCGATGGCTGAATCACCGTGCGAGACAGTAAAAAATAAAGAGAAACGGAAATAGCCATTGTTAGGTTTGATTGTTGGGGTCAATACTTATGCATGCCTATATGAATCATGCGAATATACCCTAGTCAATTCGTCCTGGTCGTCTATAGTCATTATTGGCCATCTCTTTATGCGTGTTTCGCTATATGTTCCATCATTTGGTAAGAAAATACGGTAGTATAATGCAGCGTCGTTATAAGATGACTACACGTAGGATGTACAACACAAACGGGGTTTAATAGGTACGAAATCAACAACAAACTCAAAGATTCTGATCGAAGGTCAAAGACTTCAGTGATACCTCGAAGAAGCCCAGTTAGACTGAATCTTATATTGTGAACAGGGCGGCAACTCACTAGATCACTATGTATGATGACCACTTCAGCATGAAAGATGTAATATAATGAAGGCAAGTCTTCAGCCAGACTACCATTTCGTGCTACCGAGAGTTCTCTGCTTTGCAGCTATTGTCGGTATTATTATTCGCAGTCATTACTGTAGCTCTGGGTATACCGCTGGGAACGGCAAGGTCATCACTTGACTTCATGTTTGATAGCTGCTCGGAACAGCGTCAGTTTGTCACCAAAAGCCATCGAACGATTGAGACAGATCGTTAGATAGATTGTTCCTTAGAGAGATGAAGACAACGGGGGGAAAGAATAGCTACATTCTTTCGAAAACTTCTCTATATACCAGAATCGTATTTGCTGAGAAGAATATTGCCTAAATAGCCGATCTTGTATTCTGTGCTTGAGTTAGATTGACGATAGCGACCCTCCCTCAAAAACCTGGCTTCGGAGAGCATTATATTTCCAGTAGCAAATCTCCGAAAGTCGTCAGCTTGCTGTCTTACCGACTTAGCCTAAACCAACCACCATCCAACCCTTTGTCAATTGCGACTGCCATATATTTTGAATTTTTTCGACCCGCACATGAACACGTAATCGAACATGCGCACTAATCATACAGAACAGATTGGAAAATGAGAATACAAAAGCAGGGGGTAAATGAGGATACAGCTAAACAGGTGGCCCCTATGATTTGGAAGGCGATCAGGCTCGTCTTGTCAGGACACGGCAAAGCAATCGTTCTTTACTATGGGTAGGGACTATTCATCAACAAGAGCGCAACTCTAAACACTAGTAGTTATTATATACTTCACCTATCGCGAGAGACCGCTGTAAGGGTACAGATGTCACAGGCCACACTGTTTGGCGCTATCCGTTCGGGTTCCTAAACGCCATTCTGTTGCATAACGCGATCAGGTCTAAGCATTGTGACGTTATGCTGAATTGTGTTGCCTTCCTTCCTACACCATTGGCGCGTATAATTGTCTCCCTCTAGCGACCTACGGGACTCCCGCCGTTCTATATGGAAAGATTTGTCATTAATTAGTTTGATACCTGGTTGTGGTGGTGGTGGTGGTGATGATCGTATTTTTTTGCCGGACCTCTCGTACAACCACTGTATGTAAGTTATGACAAAACTGCCGCAACGAGATGAACAACGCTTATAAGGCGGTGCAAAGACGGATCTACTCCTTTGTGATATCGAATCGCTATTGATGACGCTGCTATAGCCGCTATTTTGCTAGCAAATACTGGGTTTGGTGTTAAAATATTTAAAAGCTTCACTTTCACCTCACATTAAGCAAATGGACAGCAGACAGTGAGCTGTAAAGAAGTTCGTTGTCCAAGCTGATGGTGAGGTAGCCTAAGTCCGCTAGGATGACCCAATGTAGACATTTGCTATATCACTGAAGACAGTGGTGCGGTTTCCAACGTTGATTACGACAAAAAGCATAATGGTTATGATAATGATGATGCTCATACTTTTATGGTGGTAAATATGATGTATTATATAATACCTCAACAAAAGTCTCGTCGCAACAACTAAAACAGCCGGCACAAGCCATAAAGAACGTCGTTTCGCGCTAGCCAACGACAACAGCAAATCAGCTTTCATGCATTACATATCGTATTGCTATTATTAGATTGAGTCGTCGCCTAAATCGCTTAACAACAGCCAGCGGTGGCACGGGACGCCCCTTTGCGCGCAGGACATGACCCGATGCCGCTGCTACATCGTGACTTCGTGTGTGGCGATTCGGACATCGGCCGCATTCGAAGGAGGCACAGCGCGTAACCTGCCGTATGCGGTGTCTTGGCCTCGTTGGACCACACTACTAGCGCCACCTGTTAACAGACACAATAGCTAGCCAGGACAGAACCGATGTATGTGATTTTCGGCCTGATACCTTTATAACAGTCGTATCCAAGTAGATGCTCTTTGGAAGCTGACGTGAAATTAGGCAGCGGTTCGTCTGACACAGATTTCTTAACTCAGTTCAGATACGCCTTATTCACTTATTATGCATATGCCTCAAGGCTGCATTAGTTTATAGCAATAATGTTCGATGAGAGATAGAAAAGATACGGGCTATTAGGAAACTTGAAAGAGAGTAACCAGTATGATTCATGCATTTGGTAAAAATGCTGGATGCTTAAAATTGCATGCGTCAGTATTATTGTTATCATTTTCAATGAAGTTAGCATTACTTCCATCTAAGTTTTACCGAATAAGAATACACGCTACTTTTATTTGGGGCATCGTAGTCCAGACACGAAACACCATCTGGGAAATTATGGTGTCCATAATCGTTAACGTTAAATTAGCTCGCCTTGTCGTTATTGTAGACTAAGTCTCCTAACAGTAACAGGGGCAATCGTTCGTTAGCAACTCCGTTACGATTATATTTTTCTGCTTACTAGGTTTTGTCGACAGGCATGCTATGGAACAAAGTACATGACAATTGCTGGACGGAGTAATCGTAAACGGGAACTGCTCGTCACCGCTGTGGTGGGCACCTCTTACGTTTTAATCAAGCTATTGATGGACGAGCAAATATTTTTTTATCGGACTGCTGCGCTTTTTTGGAGAACTTCAACTACAATCCTGAAGCAAGAAGCCCACAGGGTTGTCAATCGCGTCATGCTTTCGGCATTAGGATGCGTTGTATTGGCGCGTATTCGTACGTGTGTATATGCCAGTGCGCGTTTTTGAATCCTCTGGCCGGTACCAAAATGGCTGGAAATAGGCAAAGTTGAATGCTGGCCACTTCTGCCGTGGGGACTAAGTGCTGTTGATTTCCCACATGATCGCGCACGACTGCGCAGAAAACACAACGAACTTTCCGCTTCGACGCCGTTCAATAGCCATTTGCAGGTCCCCCCCTCCCCAGTGCCACGATATTTATAATAAATAGAACGGCATTCGCGCTCGTTACCAACAATAGTTCCACGGACCTTTTCTTCGGAAGAAATGAATATTCAATCGCTGCGATACCTTTTGCCGTCGTTGTTGTCGTGGTGCTTCTTTTTAGATTCGTCTTTGCCGTGTCCGTATCTTCGCTCGTTTGTTCGCTGGATTTGGGTTTACATTCGGTAGCCATCGAAAGCAAATCAAAATTTCTAAAATTATATTCGAGCTGCTGTCCAGTGCTGACGCTGGTGTCACTCAGTGAATGACAGCGTCCTGCTACCGGCGGTGACAATAGCGGCGGGACCGAAAATCGTGGCAACAGTGGCCAAAAAACAGACAAACAGACACAGAATAGTGAAAAAAGGATAGAAAGAAGCAAATAGTCTGGCTAGCTGCTGCGTGCTTGTTTTGCTACCACAATGACTGTGGCTGGCGCCATTGCTCGCTCCATTAGAAGCTTTAACTGATGCCCGCACCAATAACTTTTCAAAAGACCACACTCGTTCGTTCCACGCTCAATGCGATCCGCTTCAAAAAGCGGAAAAAAAAGTAAACAGAAGCCAGCGCCGCTGTTCCTGCCGCCAACGACAGCAGCAGCATCGGACTTTGCTTGCTGTTTCGTCCACCGCGACAACAACTACTTTTGTTGGATGCATAGATCGTTACCAGTTCACGCGGCATTGTCACCACCGATGACGACGAGGTCGACACGGCGTCAAGCCGCAGTACCAGCAGCTTCCGTGCCGTAACCTTTGGCTGAGTTCTGGAGGCTCGGCAACTTCCGGGTGGAGAAAGAAGAACAAAGGGACGTGGGCTGCCATATTATGTTATGGCGAGAACGACAGTTACAACTAGCAGCTGCGTGGACAAGAACGATGGTGGCGTCTTGAAATCTTGAGACAGACGTACAGATGATACATCATGTTAGTTTTCACTACGCACTTGCGGTGTCACGTACTGATAATCGCATGAACAGGGCGACTCATTGACCGATTAAGTCACTACTGGCCAGCTGCGGCAGTCAAGTACCCGCAGCCGAAATCTGCTTAAAGGGATACACGATGTGGCAGTAACAGCGCGAGACGCGGCGGTCGAACGTTAAGTGTAGATAGAGACCATCTAGGAGCGGTCAGCCTTCGTCGTCTACCTTCAGACAATAGTTTAGATGTCGAAGTAGATGTCACTAGATGAGCAGTGTTGTCCTGCCGGTTTCTCCTCTTCCCGGCTTCGCATCACACGCTCACAGATGATACCCTGTTGTTCCTTATAAATATATATCTGTATATATATGCTCTAGCGTCTGTACAGCAACCATCATTAGCAAGATTTTCTCGTGACGTTCATCATGTGCAGTACTTTACTCATTAAATTTTTCAGTTCCGGAAGATAGCATCCATCGAATGACACGCGCTGTATGCGCCCCGCAACACACATATACGCCCATGGTTACCATTCTTTCTCCAGCGTTCCTCTTATATTGGCCATACATCTTCATTATCCTCACTACATGATGACTTCATGCTTTTATTTCCCAATACACCACAGAGCGTCGGAGGTGACGGTGATGCTACCAGCGGCAGTAGCATCGCCTCTCGGTCGGTTCCTTAACTTGTCTGCGGCCTAGTCACAATCGGTCTTGTTTAGCGCCGGCACTATCTATCGCGTCTTTTTTTTTTTTATTGTATTTAACTAGTCAGATCCACAGAGTCAGACAGTTGTAGAATAATTAAATTGTTGCTGCTGTTGCAGCTGCGATGGCAGGAGCCATCGCCACGAGCGAAGCAACCGCGCCCACTGTCCTGTTCCTTCTCTCCTTGTTAGACATCATTTTTTCTTTTGTTTTCCTTGTTTGATTTACTATTTCGGCTTGGTCTCTGTGTCGCCGTCGCGTCTGCATATGGGTATATCACAGAGGGCGCCACCTACTAATGGCCGTAAGCAACCCTCCGATCCAGTATCGCTCCAGGCCAAAGGGCTGGTATCGAAAAGCAATTGGCCTAGCAGCTCTGCTCGTTTGATTCACTCTCGCCTCTTGCAAATGAAATGGACGAACCAACAGCCGCCGAATAATACATAGATATACTTCAGCGCAACGATAAATGAGACGAAAAAAAGAGCGACGAAAGCTTTGATGATGATTGCTGCGGTGACGAAACGATCTCGAGTCGTAGCGCTTCGTCGCCATCATGTGTCGTCTCCGTTATCGCCAGCAGGCGGTTGGTCAGTCGCCATTCCTATAGGCGTACGTTCGGCTGCTCGCTCGCTCGTCGAACGCCAAGAAGATCTGGCTGACAGAGTCGTCCAGATCGACGCTGCTGCTGGTGATATTGAAATTTCTTTTTGCCGCCGTAGTTGAAGCGTTTGCTATTGTCGTTGCCTTTCTATTGATTACAATGTGAGGGAGTAACGGAGAACGCGATAAGTAGCATTTCAATGATACATCACAGCGGAATGTGGTATCTGCATGTCTCGGTATTTATCTGTCCGTTCGGTGATGATACGATGACCTATTCGATGAGTTTACCATAGCTCTCCTTGTTTCTCTTTCTCAATTAATGTTCCGTACTCTCTCTCTCTCTCTCTCTCTCTCTTTGCGTCTGCCCCTTTACGTCTATCCGCTAATATCAGTGTGGTCTGAATATCAACGTGTCTCAGATGGTGGTCTCAGACGAATACGCAACGATCTTCTTTTCGGCACTATTTGTATGTTTTGTGTCTTCTATATCTCTGTGCATGTGTGTGTGTGTGAAATGCGTTTGCGCGAAAGGTTCAAGATGTCGTGCCCCATCGAAAATTTAATTTCGAGGACCAGTGGCGTCCGTCGATCCACGCCGACAACAATGTACATGTCAGGATCGCTGACAGCGGCGTTGCGCATGACAAAGAAAATCCATTAGGAGCCACTAAACAGCGGTCGGGCCAATGTTGGTATTGTCGAATGATCAAACAGAATATTGCCTGTTCACGCCTGTTATATTACGCATCAGGCAGAAATTCTAAGGCGGAAAGAAAGCAAATGAACGAATATAATCTGTCCTTGTCATTATAACACATGCGGTCGGCCATTCCGCGTCGGCTTATTCAACTTTTACGAGTAACGCTACCGGCTTTATGTTCCCATTGGCCGTACCCGTAGGCGACCTAATTTATGCTACGTCCGCGATTCTATTGAGCATAACAATAGGATAATTTTAACTGTAATAGAAGTGCGTCCAGAGTGAATTAGAAAACTAGGCAAAGACAAAAAAGATGAATTTAGTAAATACGAAATCAACTTGTCGTTCTTCACGGTGCCTTTCTGGAGCTACCTTTACCCTCAAATGTAGCTTTCCTAGTGGCATGCTTTCCCATAGAAATTCAATGAGGTATATAGGAAATAGCCGATAGACCAGCAGTCAATCGGAAGCGTAGATAACAGGGATTTACTTTTGGTTACACGGGAAATACCTAGCCGCGTTTGTATAACGGCGAAGTCAGCCAACCAGTGATCAGGCCTCTACGACACTGAACCTCACAATAGATCTCGACAAATATTCGTAGCCGAAGACCTCATTCTTCGCATCGAAATAGCTTTGCTAATGTTGCCCTGGCGCTTTTCCTTCTATCAATCTCTTTTAAGAATTGATAAAAACACAATAGACCCGTAAAGACGACGTTGGACACTGCCCGCCCACATATTGTCTTTAGCGTTGAAGGCGCGGCTATGGGGCGTACAGCAACGTTTAGTCTTTCTGTAGCACCATTCTCTTGCCCTCCATAGTTCACGCTGTAGAATAGACAGGCCGTCTGTAGACAGGCCGGACAGATGTGCACGTAGGTTATTAAGCTGGGCTCAGTATTCTAATACCGTCATCATAACACACTGATGCCGAGAACAGACCTGTTTATCTCTCGTAGGTTATTAACTACAGCATACAACTTGTAAACTATGCAGAGTACAGTTAACGTCGTCATAAATTGTCGATATCTACTATTATTATTACTAAATAAGTATGTTTAGATGTTAACAGAGGTGGCAAGTTTCCATAGACAAACTACTGATTGATTTGACTGTGACAAATCTATCGAGACGGACGATTTACTGCAAAGATCTTTCATTGTGTGCATTTTGACATAAGCGAAAGCGCTCGGCCTACAGAGGTCATGATTAGTCATAAATTCAATGTGTAAGCGTATGAATTGGGGCTCGAATCCTCACCTTTAATAGCCGAAATTGGCTTTGGAAAGCTGACGGCTATGTATTGCGAAATTCTAGCAGGGAAATGTTTACTTCGTTCGACCTCAAAAGCTGTTATTACCTCACCTCAATCTTATTTCCTCTTATCATTACAAATTCGGTTTAGAGGATGCTCAAACATCACCTTCTATAAATGGTATCTCTTTTATTTTAACGCACAAGTTTGCTTTTGATCACGTTCTCTGCTCTTCTGAATTTTTATTTGAAGTTTTTTGCTGGTCGCTAGGTTCGAACAAGAGGTCAAAAAGTACAACACAGGTCAAAATGTAGATGCTATTAAATGTCAGGCAAAATGAACACGAACGATAAGCTTAAAAGGAGCCATTCAGTTGGCCTTAATTTAAAGCCATTAATTAGTAATCACTGCGTTGAGCAACGACGAACAGAGACGTAGAAAAGCAAATTCTAATTGATACATGTTTGAAAGGTATAAGAAATACAACAGCGAATGTCAACCTGGCCGTTTGTTAGTACGAGGACGACAATGTCACTGGTGGTTACAGGAGAGCTCGCGTCAGTGGTAGAAGTCACTATGGTAATGTCTAGCAATTGAAGAACACTACTACACGACTGCGACCCGGGTCTATTGGGAAGTAGGTGGGATCAAAGACAGAACTTAGAAAAAGAGAATGCTTTCCGGGAAGAGTTTTGTTTTGATTCAACTTAACCTGCTTATCTGTCTCGCTCTCTCTCGATTTTACTTCGATCCCGTTAGAAAGTGCAGGAACAATAATAGTTGTAATAGCTACGATAGAACAACTTTTGCTTATTTCAATCAGTGCATCATAGTTTATCGCTATTGTCACACTTGTAAAGGGGTTTGTGTGTTTCTTATCTCTCTGATCGTTTTAGCATTGCAAAAGTCTCTAGCAATTGCCATTGTGGGCCTGTTGGGGATTGTTTGCACTTTATTTATGTCAATGGTCAATACGGTGTCTTCTTATGCTGTGATATGGTGTTTAAATGGAAACTAAGTACAATAACACTACTCAGATGTTTGTGATTGTTGAAGATAGATTGGCAAACAGTCTTTTTTCCACGCGGAACTTATAGCTGATTTGGTGACGTTTAGCTTTAAATTGGGTCCGGATTTGTTTAATTGGGTTTAGTTAAATGGCTCCTGTTTGTAGTGGAGCCTACTCGGTTGTCATCCTATTGTTCAATGAGGGTACAATTTATTACAGCTTATGATCGTTCTAGAGGTCCGGTTATCTTCACCTCCTCCGTTAGCTTCACCAATTCCCCTTTAAAAGAGTCTATTCGGGACCTAGACGCGGAAAGCGATAAGAGATGAAATAGTAAACGGACTGAAAACCCTAAAAATAGCTGCACAGGCAAACAGAGTGCAGAAGCAGCATGAAGAAAGACACAATAATTATAACTACAGTAGAAGCAGTAACACTCCTGACTCAGCAGTCGATTCTAGTGACAACAGAAAATAGTACCTTATTAGGATATTATCATTATTTTAGGCATAGGCTAGAACCAGCGCTAGCAGACTTCACGCAGCTGAAAGAAAAGCCAGCCACAGATGGACAAACAATAAAGAAAGAAAGAAAGAAAAACAATTGAGTGATCATCGTTTTCCATCATCCTTCGCTATCGTTATCGCAACTAGCGGTCGGCAGATTTACAGCGCACTAGAACAGCGATACGGCCAGCGCGTCGGCGGAATAACGCAGCGTCTAATAAGTCGATGACGTCTCCGACGCCATGGCAATAACCACAGTTGTACATTTACGTTCATTCCTGTTCTTCATCTCTGCTCATTGCTTTACCACTGTTCAATATGGTAAAAATAAGATCTAATAGAGTTGAATATAGGGGGACTGGAGTTGCATTTAGTGCTGTTTCCTCGGTTTTCATTTAGCAGGATCAGTAACAGCAATAGCGACGTCAATTTGGCCATAACTATCGTTAGCCTAATCACCAGCCACATCAGTATCCGTAATTATCTCGTGATTAATTGCAATGAAGCTCATGCTAACGATACATCAATCAAAATACGTTGGCTTATTTATCTGAAGTGCAAAACTGTGTTAGCTTATTAATTGTTGCTTTTTGAGGCTTCAAAGCCAGAAGCAAGGTGGGTGAGCCAGCTAGTATCTGGGTCCAATGTTTAATAACAGCTCTGCCGGGTGTTTGCAATTTACTTTGATGTAAGGCATCTGATTTCTGTGAAAACTGTTGCCTTTGCACTATTCTACCAGATAAGCGAACGGAATACCATAACTTAACCGAAATCTCTCTACTTCGTAAAAACATCACAAATATATACTATTATAGATTGTATACTGGACCACTTTGTTCGACTTTCGTTATTTTATAGGTTGACCTAAGGTTAAGGATTAACTGCAGTCGAAAACGCAAGAACTCATTGATATATCTCTATGCGCGGCGCGTAAATGTTCCCCGACACGTTCGACACACGCGTACGCATATCGGTGCGTGCCGGCAAACACCGATGCATTAACTAAATCGAAACGACTAAAAAGCAATAAATAAAGAACACATAGTTTCAATCGAGATAGCAAATACAATTTACTTTGTAACTTCTGCTGGGGACACTCACGAAGTCCAGAGGTGTCTTCGTAGTTTATGTGCTTATAAAGGCAGCATGGACCACCACCTACACTCCTGACGGCAGCGAAGCTGTTGCCAAATCGTTGCTAAAGTTGAAGGAAATGCGCAAAAGGCCGCTCAGAGATTACGGGAAATCCGATTATAATAATATCTTGCTACTGCTTTTTGGTCTCAATGCTATTGTCTTCCTTGCCGATTACTAGTGGCCCACTTTGGTAGCGTGCGCGAAGCGGATCTTGGCGACATTGTGCGTGACCAACTGCAACAGCGGCCTTGCAGCGGGTGCGTGACAGTAGCGCCATTACAACTAGCGGTCGACATCCGAAAGCTTTAACAAAACTGACAAAAAACAAATGATATTAGTATATAAACCTCAGCTTCTGCGTCACTGTCAAACCCTATAGGAAGACTCCACTGATCGAATCGAATTTATGAAATGATGCGGCTGCCGCAACTATTGCTCTAGCTATAGCCGTCAACCTTGGTGGTCGTTATGGCGCTCGTTGCCTCCGGCAGCAAATGCTAAAGATGAGCGACATAACGGCCGCTCCAGGCTGCGCGTGTTGGCTTCTGTGAGATAATGGCCTTTGCTACTGCTGCCGATGCGAAGACGGAGAGGCGACGTCGAAAGAAAACGTCGGACAGTATCATTGAAAGGACAAGCACGCCATAGGTGGTTCGGTTGATCAACAAATTTCCAAACCAATACAGGCCGTTGAGCCTGAGCATGTTCACTAGCTAGCTCTTCAATGTTTCGTTCGTTTAGCTTGAATCTTTTCTGCTGCTGCACCACTTTAGATGATCCCGAGGCCTTCGAAGGAGATTTTCCTACGCTCTAATTCTGCAAGTGATGCTGTGAACGAGAAGCGAACGCAACGTGCCGATACTGGGCGGCGCATGGAGTGCAAAACCTTTTTCAATTGACCGGCGTCTGCGGCATTAGCGACGATGGCAGCAGTCGCAGTATAGAAATAAACGTAGCTTATATAAAGCTAGACAGTAATAACATAAATGTGAGCGAGAAACTGGTCAGCGTTCCGCTCGACTTGAACGCTTTTTGAGTTTCGCCGAACACCGTCGGCCACGTATCTAGCCAACGATTTTTTTGTTAGCGATGAACAGGACGAAAATCAGATCCAAATAGACCTCTGAGGAGATAAAATCTCGCTCACTGATCTGTTCTTTCGATGATTCCCACTCAATTACGTCTAAATATATGGCCACTTCCTCGAGAATAGAAAAACCAAACGAGTCAAGCGATTGTTCCTTAACCGTCTAATTGCTTTTGCGCAATCTATCAGCTCGCTCGGCCAATGATAACCACGTTAATAATGATGATTAATATCGTAACAATGTTATAATTGGGTAACGGCTGTACGAAAAAATAAAGCAAAATGACATGAGAGAGCGAATTAAATAAAAATTAAGGCCGTCCATTCTTTAGTGCCTGTCGCCGCTAAGGGCCGAAACAGTCCTGAAGAATTGCTATCGTGAATAAATCAAAATGTTTAATTAAAAACAAGAAAAAGAAACACACAACGAAGTTAAGACAATTAGTAACAAGCGGCGAAAAAAGCTCGCGACGTGGTCACGCATGGACGATACAATTCTCAAAAATCAAATGCTTCAATTGCGGCCACAGTGGAACGAGCGAATTCTGCTGCTTCTCACGATGTGCCATTCAGTGAAAGCTAATTGAGTAGCATTCGAAGTGAAAATGTCGTCTGAAGATCGAATGGTCAGAGACGAAACAATAAAATACTCTATAGATCGTTTACTGATTGCAGAGACGGGCGATGGAGGGACCAAACCCAAAATGAAAAAATACGAGGCGTAATAATTGCATCCTGTCTGGTTTGCTTATTGATGAAATTGTTGTCGTATCCAACATTGTATGTGTTGCTATTGTTGTCGTTGTTGCCGCCATTTGATACGTTGAAGGAACTGGATAGACTATGCTTATCCCGGGTACACGGAAAGGTGGTCGGATGTATCTATGAGCTTCTATCTATACGTTATAATATTAACTAAATACATTATATAATATGTATGGACGTTACATCCACGTCAGTTGTCGCCTACGATCGAGCGACGCCAGCAATCGAGTTGCGGAGCGGCAACAATGATAGCTTTAAAGCTATACAAGGGGTGAACACGATATAAGCTATGTCTATGGGAAAAAAGAAATAAAGGCCGAGGCTCAATTCCATGTTGTAGCGCTATAAAGACTTCGCTACCATAGACGGTCTTAAAAGAAACTAATCTTATTTCTACCGTAGCACTAAGTACCATGGAGCCGATTGCAGGAAAAAAAAAAAAAAGAAATTTGAGGCGACATCTTTTATGGATTTTTGTTTATTGAGCAACACTTGTAATGGTATTGATGATAAAAGCGTGCTACTGAAACCAAGACTAGTTCGGATTAATATACCGAACATTGTAAACCTCTGTCGGGCTCTCATTGACTTCAGTCCAATTTCGCATATTTGACACATGGTGAGACCTGTTGGACTGCTTTTAGGATAAGAATAATTATAATTAGTAGAGGGGAAAAGGTACCTTTATATTACCTGCAAAAAAAAAGTGTGTATTTCCACTATATCCATTTTCAAACTAAGCTTTAATCGTACTTCATTTCTACGGCTTCTATGAAAGCGATGATACGCGACCATTATTGTTTGCGGTCTAGACCACCAACGCTAATTTTGTTGTGCTTCAATAACAGCAAATATGATAACCTTCACTTACCTTCTGATCGAAAACTCTTCTCCTTAATTACAAGGTGTTACCCCTTGTAATACCTACCCCCACCCCTGATGTGTAACACCGCTGTAGGCAGCAATCTTTATTCGTCAATACATCGCGTCGCAGTGAAGGCTTACCGCCCCGAAAGTTTGTTTGAACTTGAAGAATAATGGTGACGATGATTCTAGTGAAGTGGAAGCAGAAACATCCGTGCTTAATGTCAACGTGTATTCCATAGACTCCCTAAAGCCAAACAAAGAAAACAAAAAAGTTGACAGGTCAGTTGGTTGCAATTGGCATCCAGCAGCTGTTTACATTGAGTTGATGTTAGAGAAGACGTTGGCACAACAAAGAGCCCGAAAACAAAAGCTAAACTGAAAGATCACACAAGGATATGCAAAGAATAACCTACATTACGCTGGATAGCAAAAGTCGAAGGAAAAAGACGAGGATGAAGGAGGCACACGGCAAGCGGTGCGCGTCGACCTACTCGGTCTCCAGAGAAAACAGAAATCGTTACAGAAACTATAGTAACAACGGAGGCAATACGGGCTTCAGCGAAATAAATGACCCATTTTGAAAAGGACACCCGTTCGAGGTCCTATTTCTATCTAACAAGGCAGCGAAGACGAAAACTGCGCCATTGAATGAATAATGGTATAAACTAGGCGAAGACAATTGTATTTCTATTGTGTGACATTGAGCGTAATGTTCGCGAGAGATCTGAAAATCTCAAAATTCCCTCCGGCAAAGATAACGTTATTGTTTACTGCGCGAGACAGTGTACGTGTACAAAGTGCGTCCCTTTCACATACGTTACTAATAATTGCCCTTATTCAATTAGTGCTAGAGTTAACACTGGGTACGACAGATTCGTGCAAGATCCAGGCTTAATATTTAATGCAGGTATAGTAGTCAGGTAAATAGATTAGCTTTATCAGTGTGTCCAGTAATGTTGTAGAAGTCTTAACGAAGGGTAGGAAACAGGAAAAAAATATAGGGGGTCTATTCGTTTTTATTGGCTTGAAATAATGAAGCGTTCAGTGATCGCATATTTACATGACCAGATGCTACAAGCTATAACGAAACGGCTATAGAAAATTCCTAAAACCTGTTATAATCCACTAATATATAGAACGTCGGGCTTTATGTAGCTCCGTCGTGGCATGAACAATAATAGTAACAAAGCAGTAAATAGTTTTATCTGTATTTGCTCACTTCTACTTTTACTAGATCAGGCACGCTCACTATCAGTACGACATGAATGTTTCTCGTAGAAAATCTGTATCATAACCTCCTAGTATCACACGTATATCTTATCGCCAGAAAGCTAAGTAACTCACTCGCTGTGTTATCCATGAAACTTCACTTAAACACTGAGGCGATGAAGACAATCAAATTTTTTTTGACGATTCATCCTGGTAAAGTTGCTGTTGCTTTTTCCCATAGAAGGGCACATAGGAAACGTGAATATCCTATGACACGCACTGGCATTTGCCTAAAATGTCACCGTTGTTACATGCGTATCGAGTAGGCATTCTGGTTCAGCCATCGCACCTTCTCCCACGCGGTGCGCGTCATTATGCAACGTCGCTCATGTGTAAACCGTACTATCAGCAACCCGACGTGCTAGAAGACATATCATTATTCGTCGTCCCCTGTGGCGACAGCAGCTATTTCGATAACGACGCCGTTCATCGTTGCTTTATAATTACAGAAACTCGTTCACCCTGTCTTCATCTCGAGACAGCTTTACTATCGGGTGATGCATGCAAGCATGACTTCGTATTTTTTGAATGAAGTGTCTTTCCTCAACAGGCCTCCGGCTTCCCGTAAAGATGATGGAGCAGAGCAAGAAAATAACATAGATCCAGCTATTATAGATAAAGAAGAAGAAATCTCCAGGCAAACATCTCTGAGGGCTGCCCTATTAATAATGTCCCTTATGCCACACTTGTTATTGCCGTTCTTATGCTGCTGCTGCTGCTGCTGCTGCTGCTGCTAATGCTGTTACTATGGTTTGTTGCTGTCGCTATAATCTTGCACGTAAGAACCCCTGTGGGTATATGACGTGAACGTCAACACGACGTGCACGTCGCCACAGCAAAACTTCTCCAAAAGTCGTATCTTCATTCGTAGCCTAGCTCCCACGCCGTCGCCACGCTCCAAAGAACGTCAAAAGAAAATCCCCAATGGGTGCGTTGAACTTGGCGCAACGCTACCATGTCGCTCTGCCGTGGCGGCCCTCTTAGCCGCGGACTTATCACTGCTTTGAGCCCGATCCTCGACGTTCGCGCTAGCGCAGACATCGACAACGAGGAAAAACACTAAAGCGTGTCAATTACCATTCTATAGCAACACAGCTTGTCAAGGCACCCGTATATCTGCATTGGCTGAGGTGTCTAGAAGCTATTTTGTTTGTTCCAACCGTAACCACCGGTACTTGCACCTCGTTGATTCAATGACGCCCGCCATTCAACAAAACTGTAGGTTTCGTGACCATTTTAGCGAAATTGTGCGGTGCGTTTGCTCCCCTAATATTTTCCTTATCTCAGTAACCTCTTCAGTAACCATCGACCGACGAGGATTCGTTTCTATGGCCAAAAAGCTTAGCGTTTTTTTGCTGTTGACCACCCATTGTTGTTGCCGGTAGAAACGCTAAGAAGTTAAAAACGATACTCGTTGGAATCTGCAGCCCACTATATACACGTCCATGAGGTTGTTATTGCCACTTAGCCAGTGAAATGTTTTCTGTATCGAGGAAACGCAATGAAGACGCCTAAACGAGGCGAAACGACTCGAACGACGAAAACTAACTTAGTAGCGTTAGTATGCTAGCGTAAATGAAAGATTGATGAAAGTAGAGAAGCAAAAAACGATCTACGAGGCCCGCTGTGGGTCCCTTTCCGGTAGCAGAAAAATTTTGCCGGTAATTGTCGGGTGGAACACGGATTAGACTGATAATTTGCGCATTGTCAGTGTGCTTCTGCACATTTATTAAGTCTGTTTTCCTATGAGGGATGATGTGGAAGCGCCTGGACACAGATGCTGTGCGGTTCCCATATCATGGCAAGCCTCGCGGTCAAAGGAAAGGAAATAGGTAGACTGGGCCAGTTAGCTCAAACCAATGTTAGAGGCAGCAGTACATAGGACGAATAGAGAGCGACCAATAGTAAACAACAGAACACAGAAAAAGAAGGAACACCCTTTTCCGCCGTTAACTAGTTAGCTACAAAGAAAATCATAAACGCAGAGTGTAGGATATAATACTTTTTCAGATTATATAAGCGATTCATAGACACGCATAGCATAACATGGTGTAAGTGCATTGCATTGCGTCTTATGTGTTAAGTGGACCTCGTACTATCGGTACACAAAGTATCAATTGTTTCTTCGTTATTTACAGCCTATGAAGCGTACAAACAGAGTAGAATCATTAAAAGAGCAAAATCCGAGCGTGTACACAGTTAGGGAAGATTTTTTAATGGAGGCAAAAAGAGAAATTTCTTCATTCGACAAACACAAACATATATACGCACATATACACGCAGAAACACACGAGAAGTCGCCCTCCTGTACGCCTCTGTGTTTTTATCAGGCTTGTTTTCTGGTTCTTCTGGGCCACTTGTCTGCAATTCGCATCATTTATAATGGCATACGTGTGCTCGTTAAAGGAGGGGTTGATGGAATATCCCCACGAGACAGCGATGACAATGCGATTACCAGTACCATTTCTTACTTCCACCATCGCTACGGAGTTCCTCTAGGACGCTACGGCAATTTTCCAGGTGACGGCAGCGTAGTGACCGTCACCAATCGACCGTGGAGTCCACGGCCACCAATGTCTGACGCCAAGAAAAACGAGCCGTGAACGGAAGATCAATAGAAAACGTCTATGATAACAATCGCGGGAGAATAAAGGAGATCATCCTCGGAACGACCTCACCATAATGAGATCGCGTGCGGGCGCTGGAGTTGACAGCAATTCGTTCAACTGACGATCAGATGTTGTCGGCTTGATACGCCGCTGTGTCTCTCATCCATGCATTTTTCAGTCCGTCTGAAGCAGCCTCAGGCTGCTAAGATATTGGTCTCCTTTTTCGTTTTGGCACGTTCTCTTTCTTTATCGTATCCACTCCATCGTTAGTCCGACTACAGTGATTTGCCGACAGGAACTGCACCGAAAGAGTGTAGTATTCATAGACGAGAAAGGAACAAAGCAAAAAAAAGAGGGACTCTTTTCACACTCGGACAAGTCAAAAGCTTGGACAAACTTAAAACGATCCTTGTTCCCTGCGTGACTTGTCGAGCTGAAGCTTCGCGCGTAATGGTCCAGTAATATTATCACATACTCCCACAAAGGATATTCGACACTCATACTAAGACTAATAGCAACGCCAACGGTATTGAAAACGGCCGGTGGCAAACGAGACGATGCTAAGGTAGAGGCTTGATGCCATAGCAAGAGAATAGATGTGACACGGTTCCTGTTTACTGCGTAAAAACTACTGCTATGAGTAGCAAAGGATAGAGATTAGATGACGCTGTTGATGGCAAGGTTGTCATTGACGTGGATGACAGGGTCAGGGTTTGTCTAATTCCCGTTGACTTTGCTTCAATGCATATCGTCAAATCCAGTGTAGTCTCGCTTTTTTGATGTCTGTTTCGATCATATCATAAAGAAAGGCCTTTCGCCTCTTTCTGATGTTCGTTGTTAAACCGGTGCGACAAAACAGGATCAGAAAATGACCAAATGGTGGAAACATTTAGCCGACCGCAGGAAGGAGCGATTGTCGCCATACAAGGAATACGCAGGGACACGACCTCGTTGTAGCATGTTACGTTGTACCTGTGTCTGCTTTAGCGGACTGGTGCTCATTAGTCCTGGGCCAGCAAATGTTTGGTGAAAACAGGTTGGTTAAGAAGAACACTGTATAACACATTGACAAATACGAAAGGCAGTTGGGTCGACGACATAGAAACCTGGTTCGCCCACGTGACAATCACATACGTACAATGGATTAGCGCGCTCTTTCGAAAAGATTCTTCGGCGTCATTTGATGATACCCTCGACAAAACGATGTCTGAGACGGATGGGAGTTTCCATCTAAGCGCTTCCTGCAAATTGTACCGTCCGCCTTAAAATCTGTGGACTATGTTATAAGGCGATTATAAACTATATATTCGGGGGCACTAAACAGTCGGCGGACTGTTGCGGAAACTGTGGCGGAACGACGCAGCGTCACAAAAGCCAAAATTTTAGGAGTAAAAAAAAACCTAATATATTCATTAATTTACATTGTTGTTTATTAAAATCTGTTAATTCTTTAACAGTGGGTAGCTTTTCAATGTAGCAATGATATTACACTGTAAATGATGTAACAGTGTACATATAATAAATATCAATACAAGCTGTTATTTTTAATACAGATTATTGCTGTACACTGTGTTTTCATGGAATATTGCCACTAAACTAAAGAACATACATAGAGCCTTTTCAAGATAAACTTTGACTGGGAAAAGGGAAAAGAAGCTACTTGGATTTTTGTGATCTACTCGTGTAATACAGTCCACTAAATACGTATAAAAGTATTATTCATCCTTTAAAAAAAGCTGGATGATACATTTGCGAAAACTATAGATTGTAGAGTTATGTTAGATTGCTATGGATGACATGAAATAGAAGAAGGATCTTCGTGTCCGTACACAGACACGCGTGACTTAAACGCACAAGGTCGCTTCATTTTTTGTTTTCATCTTCACTGCGCATTTCATTAACGTTACGTATCTCGTATTGTTCCTATTGCAGATGATCTTACCCTCCAATCACGTGATCACTGACGAAAAGAAGGTTGGTATAACAATCGCTTATATAACAACCCATACACAAGTAGTGTATACAAATAATCAAAAATGAAGTTAATATAGTAAGTGAGCGAGTGTCTATTATTTTGTCTAAATTTGATGGGCTCTCACTCACATGCATAATAATCCAACGAGTTCAGATCTGGGCTGGCCAGCGGTCATACGAAGCCAGAATATGCTTGTACTTTCAAATAGCCAAATCAGCCAACCCTGAACTAACGGCTTGTGTGAGCCGGTGCATTATTTTGTTGAAGGACGTATGGCCTTTCGCTACACAGTTTATTTATCCACGATTGCCCTAGAGAACGTAAGACATGCTAATAAGCTTCTTTAGTGGTGGATTCGCCTTTCTGGAGGAAGCACGGTGGCGTGAATTCTGCTGGACATTACCGTTAGAACATGAACTTTGCCCGAATATTTATTCCTGCTCAGAATGAGCTCATTCTCAGGATTGTAAGAGGGGCAATTTTTGTTTCGATGACAAAAGAAGTCTCGTCAGAAGACAAGCTGCCGCTTCGTTCTTGAGAAGGTTAATATATATAATATATATATATATATATATATATATATATATATATATATATAGATATGAGGAGGTTAAATAATAATAACAAAAAGATATTGGTCAAATCTCTTGGTTTTATTGTCCTCAGGGAGCATCTGTTTAACGATTACGCAATATGACGTATAATTGGGGTTTTTGGATCGCTCACTCACATCGACTTTCACCAAAGTTGCGATAGAGAGAGAAAAATCATTAAAAATGGTCTTTCGGACGGCAATGATTAACCTTAGAGTCCCCAGTGTTTTTATTTTTCTGTCGAGGATTTTTCGTTATGCTCTGATGAAAGCTGCTTCTTCTACAGTTTCATGTGAATATATGTTCGATCTTGTATGATCCAAAAAGCTTATAATCTCGGTCGGGGTTTGTCTAGAGGTGATCTTCACTCGAATTCCGAAAGCACTGTCGATCGCCAGAACATGTCAGAGGGTACTAGCTTTCGTCAGATCCGGGTAGTACTGGATAAATACATGTTCGCTACGACAAATATCTACTAAGTTTATCCTAATTGATATGCCGATGTATATACATATATACCTAATCAGCTTCATAGGATTACTTCTTGTCGACAGTTGCAAGTGGACCTAAACTCAACGCCCACAAGAGCACATGATGGCTACACAGTATGGGTTATTAACTGAGTTATTGTTCTAACGGGCGACATAATGGTATTATTTCAGCATGAGAAAAGAAAACCACTTTTTGCAAACAGACGGACTGACATGTTGTACTGGATTTTTCTTGATGGTGGCAAAAGGATAAGGGTGATGGAATGGAAAAGAAAAGCTTTTGTATGCTTAAACGGCGCTAAGCGTCTCGGAGCGGCCGCGCTCGCAGCAGTAGCTGGAGGCCGGCCGACGTCGTGTGTATTGTCTAACCTCAACAGTTTTTTTTTCTTTCCCCTGTTTCGTGATGTATACGTGCGATCGTCACCACTTCTCTAGCGACAACTCACTGGCGCTCGATGATGGGTTTCACTGCTAATCGTTATATTCTTATGATTGTTGTGCTATTCCTTTGCAAAGTATTTGCCTCAATTCTCGCTCCACTCCCACCTCGAGACCGAGAGGGGCAGAGGGAACCACAATAGACCCCGCGCATTTTAGTTGCCTTCTAGTGCCAAGCTAGTACCGCAATAAACGCATATATGTATATAGTCGGTCAACCCTGATTTTGGCGGCAGCAGATATTTTACCACGCTAAAGAGTCACGTTATTTAAAGCAAAGACTATTATGGCCGCCACTACTGCTGACTGCTATGTTTAGAGCAACGTTGGGCGTGTTGGGCTGAATTGTTAGAAATCGGCAAAGAAAAGGAGACCTCCGCAGCCCATCTGATGTCCGACCGGTCACCCCTTTCCGGTGCCGTTGCCGACCGCTGGTAGGTTTTGTGGTGACTTAACTCAAAAAGTGGACGCTTAAGAAGGCTGCAACAGCAGCAGGTTGCATTAGCGCGTCTAACAATCGGCAAGCTGCGTGGCGGCACCATTAATGTGAATGGTCGACGATTCCAGGACGGACCCACACGCAGATAACTGACCCACCGCGTTAAATAGTTGGCCAGGGACTAGACTCTGGTTTAGACTGTGGTACATTGCCATCAACCATAGCAACGCAACAATAGGTAACCAACCACTTTTACCCTGTATGTTTTGAGTTTGTGAACGGTGTCACGGTTAGGCATTCCACTAGACACCTGTTTTCCAGCATAAAACGAAGGTTCGGAACTAGACCACAACATGTCCCTAAGCTTAACAAGCAAATACGTTCTCCGATAAGCTATGACGGGGTGCAGTCTGCACCCACCCTCTAACATGCTGGAATGATGATGATGATGATCCAGTAGCTGCAGCAACAGCTAACGATTGGTGGACAATAACCGGTATTGCATGGTTACAGCGCAATACTGCTCGTAGCGTGACCTGTTTCGAGGCGTGCCTCACTGCAGCATCAGTAGTAATGGCAACATGACTGTTCGTTGTTTGCGAATCGCAGCCGGTGGCGCGTCTTATTTGAACTCAACCAGCGTCCACTTAGCCAGATGACTTACTCGATTCTAACAACAGTTGACTATAAAGTCACCAGAAAACCGGCAGGCCGACCGGCAGGCAGTGTTGGAAGGTCTAGAAATTAGAAAGGACAACAATTTAAAGGACGAAAGGGAGAAAAATAGCGCCGACAGTCGATTGTAGTTTAGCTCTATTAGTGGCTAGCTTCAATACCGTTGTCTTGGTATATCCATGACCCGGATGGGATTCGTGCTTCTTTTACTAGCGGGTACAATGTTATCCGGCGAGCATCCGGCGTTTAAGAGCAATGCGGATCTTTAAGGGATATATTTGCTTGATGAGCTGAAAGCGTAGTAAAATTAAAAATCAAAAAGGTCATTGCAGAATGTATACGGTATTTCATCAAGTATAAACGCCCATTACTGCGAACAGCATCATAGATCGGTAGAGGCCGCATTGCGCTGCCGTTTGTTATGAGCATTCTTTTTTTGGAAGCCATCAGCTGCATTTTCTTTCACCAGAACAGTTACCAGTGTTAATACTATGCTCTACAGAACGGCAAGTACGCGCATACAACTGCTCACAAAAGGCGTTAAAAAGCTGAAAGAAATACTTCGAGACCAGCGACTTAACGACAATAACCACCGTTAAGTCTTTATCTGTGAGTCTTTATTGATGTTTTCAGTGCAAATGGTTAACATTTGATAATTTGTGGGATGCTATTATTACTAGGTGACAAATAGATGGTGAGGAAACACCATAAAGGCCACATAGATGTAGACCATAGACCAACTGGACCAAGACGTAAGGACGATTTGTTCATTCCTCCAATTTGGCCAGTGTCCTCTTGTATATGCATTTTTTGTTCTCGTACAATCAAGTAGGAAGGTGCTATATTACTAGGACGACTTCCGCTGCGGAACTGTGCCACTACCTGCTGATCCGGATTCTCCTTCGAAAGAAACGTAATTACCGCTGTAATAAGTCGCAACTAGAGCACAGCAAAGGAAAATTTATAAGGGGAACAGAATTTTCAAGTTGACGCTTCTCCCCTATTAGAAATCATATTTATAGTGTCAATAATTTTAATTGCAGTCGACAGACAATGAATTAATCATTTCTGTCAGCGGAACTGTTCCACGTTCCCTGGTGCGTTAATTTTCTTCTGTTCGCTCCTGTTGTACAAGTATCATCATTGCCTGAGAACGAAGAAGCTTTAGCACCAGTTATCCACGATTGATATGATTTCCCAAAGAGCGCCATTTTATTCCAGACCACCTCCCTCGCCCGAACTTTTTTTTCATGGACGTTCTTCAATTCTGATCCCCTTGATTGTGACACCCCCCGTCCATTTCAACTCCTTCGTTCATCTTACGCTTCATGCCTGCGTTCGCATAACCTATTAATGTCAACCTACGTCCAGTTTATGCGGACGTTATGATTGTTCAAATTTTCAAGATCGCTGCAAATAGTCAGACGCCGTTTAAGTAAGCGATGAGTGTTTTTGAAAAAAAAAAAATAAAAAAAAAACATCCTTTGTTTCGTGCGCAAGTAATATCGTAAAAATGCAACTGGTCGTCGTGTTCATCATTAAGAGCGTCGCGTATCTTATACGATTACTGAAATCATAAAGATAGTGACAATGACAATAATAACACTGGCGATGCCCAAACTACTTCTTGCTCAAACGAAGGTCTAGTCGATAGAACGAAGACACGAAATACACGAAGAAGGTAATGCAGTCGCCGCCGTCAGTAGTAGGCCTATTATCGTTTGTAACGCCACTGCGCTCCTGTCAGTGATGAAATGTTTTCCCCGCTTGGTCCTAGACTTAATGCTGCAGCCAACTGGTCGAAGTATCATAAGAAAACGTACCAGAAATTCAATCTGCTTATTTTGAAGCCATTGCACAGAGCAGCATAGCCCCATCTAACACGCCCCGCTCACACGTTTGAGTGCCATAAAACACAGGCAACAAGCTACAACTCTTAATTGTTTCTCTGGCGGTCAGAGACTTCGTTGGCTAAAGTAACTAGCCGCAAGCCATCTAAGTGCCAGACGCAGAGTGTTAACTTACTGCGAAATTATTATCATGAAACGACGCAGGATATCAAAACAATAATTCTACTCCCACCAAATGCATCTACACCATTATTCCCCAAATAAAACCATATCCCACAAGTTATGGATGCATAGGAAGACTGCTGAGGGACAGGAAGACAACAGCGGAATACGTCGCCTAATCCTGTTTGTCGATACCGGCAACGAAGCAAAAAAATATGCCAGGCAGATGCTCGCAGGATTGAACTGCTGTTCATTGTTATGCTCAGTCGATTATTATAATGATCATATTCATATAAATCGCTATAATTAATCCCTATGGTAAATGGATTTTCGCAAGATTTCTTTCATTCTATTTTTACGTGTTGTACTTTTATTCAAATTTATCTTGTGCACTCTTATCGATATTGGATTTCTCTTTTATCTGTTTAGTGCTATCAGCAGATTATTGCAAATGGTATTTTTGTTCTTTTTATAAGTATTAATTGATGCGAAAAGGTTGCAAGATGGCATGAAAAGCGGGGGGCTTTTCCACCTTTTAAACTGCCACATTTCGATGATTATCGGTGATCTGATCTCTGCATTGATCTTCTTCGTTCAGCACCTAAGCCCATAGCTAGTTTTTCGCGGATCTACGAAACAAGTAACGATGTTGAAAAGACGCCATATCTGACATAAAAAAGCTAGTTGGACAACGTCATCTCTTCTGACACTTCATCATTGGGACTCGATAGATGATGAACATGCTTCGATTCTTACGAAAAAGCCGACGAAGGAAACCAACTGAAACATGTGAAAATATCCTCAGGCTACAACATGTCCTACATTTTGCCGTATATACTTGTCCTATTGAATATATATTCATTATCATGTTTAACATTTGTTCCTTTATTGTTGTTACAGTCCGCGTCATCCTGTCAACTCAATACTTCATCGAGTTCGTCTAATTTTTCGAGTAACGGATCAGGCTTCCTGCATCAACAGCTTTTGCAACTTCTCGCTGAGAACAATCACCTGAAGCAGATCAATGTAAGGGCGCAAATAATGATTTTCGCGTATAGATAAAGAGCGGCAATTTCAAAATGTTAGCGGCATACTAAATAGCATCTCTCGGTCGCTCGTTTACAGTTGTATTATGCACTGTTTTGTGTGTACACACATAAAACAAGGTCTGCATTTTATTCATCAGCTATCGGCCAACATCTTCAGCTTCCTATTGGTAGCTAATGTCGAAGTCTGTATCATATGTTACGGACCTTCGCCATACTGTGCACAGAGCGCGTGAAAACACGGCAACATGTATTACGATGCACAACCCGCTAAGACATAGCGAGCCTTTTATGAAGTAGGAATATAGTCCACTATTCCACTATTTGACATATAATACAAGGATGTGCTATTACTCGTGGCCTGTCATCTCAGAAGTAGGAAGACTGCAAACTAAACATGATACAGTTTGACCTCGAGCGTCACAGCCATAAAAACCGAACGACTATGATCACGGAGGCAGCAGCACGATGGTGGCAGCGGACTGTGCAGGAATAATTCGTCGACAATTGGCAGAATTACTCTTCTTGTCGTTATTGATGTGTGCATCTCTGTCTGAGTGTACCTATCTACACACACATACATATATAGATATGCGTGTGTGTGTTTGTTTGTTTGCATCTGAATGTTGAATATCCGATTAAAGAACGGTTAAACAGCCAGGCGTAATTGCTCAGCCGCTCACCTCAACTACCGCTCGAAACAGTCAGTACCGATAGCAGCGACGGTGGCCGGTGCCACCGCATAGAATAACCAGAACAAAAACCCAGAGGAAGGACTTCTGTTAGCATTTATCGAGGAACAGTTAGTACTTGTGAGTTTTTCGACCTAAAGACAATCACTGCGTTAAACACTCCCCCTCAAGCAGCCCGTCTCCGTGTTGTTTCTGCGGGTCTAGGATCTAATTAATGCTATAAATTCCAGAGAGTTGGTGGTCACGTCAATGTCGCAGTGTACACGTAGTTCCGACAGATATTTGTCAAAAAAGGACGGTTAAGGACCCTATTTTCTGTGTGCATGTGTTCACTGAGCTGTAATTTCGATCGATAACTTCAAATCTTCCCGCCAACTGATGGCTAGTGGTAAACATACAAACACACGCTGATGTCCCAAGTAGCGCGCACCACCTGTTTAGTTTCTGACGTGCGCAACATGGCAGTTATGGGACTGGCACCACATGTTGTATGCAGAAGTACGTTTTCGCATGGTAATGGTTATGGAAAATGGACAAAGTGCGACGATAATTAAAGACCGAAAATGCACGCGCACCTTGGCATCGTGCTTTTTGCTCGCTGTTGTCTAATCCAGCTAACTTGCTCTAATTGTAAACACTATTATGTCTCTGATTATTAGTGAGACTGGGACTCTGAACGTTGTGAAAAAGCTCACATTTGCTTTCTTGCTGATTTCTTCTCACCGATCACAGTCGATTGTATATCTGTAACTTTCTCGCGACAGAAGAATAATCCGTGCTGTCCACATCTGTAGTGCTACCGAATTTCAAAAGCAGGAACCTTTTATGTTGAAACACTTGTGGATATAATTTAATTTAGCATGCAAGGCGCTTCGAAGTACGAGTACCACCTAAAGGTGCTCTCATATACTAGATCTTCGTTAGAAGGCCTATTTAGGCCTTCGATCGAGATGCAGTTAGTTCTTCACCCGATGCCAAACTGTGATAATGACGACGGGTCACAACCGCGAGCAAGTATATGACAAGGTGATCACCTTTCTCCGCTAATAATACATTATCCTCAAAGTCCTTTTTCGAATGCAAATTGCTTTAGAACAGGCAATGGCTTCAGTGACATGAATGGCAATCAGGACAGCAAAAATTTTTTTTTGCCCTGGTTAGATATGAAACCTTTTGACCACTTTTGTTCTTCATATTATCATATCCATGCTTATTTATCGTCTGTGTTGCAATTATGCTTTTGTCTGTATGTTTTGCGTCTGTAAACGAGTTTGTTTATGTGGGGTTGGGTCGACTCAAGCACGAGAGAGTCTGTAAAAGCTCCAGGTGTCTACTAGACATACTAACACCTGCTTGTAATATTGGTGTGGACAGGCCTTCTAAGGCCGCTGCAAAGGCTGTGGTTGTTCGTACTGCTGTTATTACCGTAGCCTGTAATGCTCTACGTGAACTATTTCGCGTGGCATTGTCTTTGATTGAATTGAAGAAACTGAGGGGGGCTAGTGCCGTTGTCCACCGACGAATTAGCTACTAAGAGGAACCGAAGTCGATCGTCTCATTAATTGATTGTGTTTTTAATTTACCACACGACAGCAGCAGCAGCAACGATCCGGTGATGCTTGACATATTCTCGATGACACGGTAAGCACATGCAAAGATTTTAGCAGAAACGGTTTAATTGTTATGTTTATTGATTCTTTTGTTCATAGGTTTCCCGTACTGTGTAAATCAAGAGAGACGGACTCTAACATCTATTCCGTGTGACTGATTGGCTACCAGAGCAGCGCTATAAGTTAACTAAACGAATAGCTATACTTTTGTTGACGATTCTGACGGAAGCAAATGTGAAATAAGAATCGCTTTGTCACGATTTGTGATTTAAGGGATGCACGCGTAGGGGGCGATCAGTGTGTTAGAATGGAACACTGAAAAATCAGAAGGTAAACTAATTCGATGCTATTCATTGATCGCTTAGTAGTAGATGAATTCAGCACAATGGCTAACAGCTTCCGATATATATATATATATATCTTTAGCTATGATATCGTCGTGAACACTTGACAAGTACAAGATTTTTTGATACGCTCAAGTATCTTACGCCTGTTATAAGCTCCATTTTATTCAACCGTGTCAAGTCGTCACTCCTCATTTCCTCATTCCAGAGTTTTGCATCGCATCCGGAGGGCAGAATAGATAAGCGTTTCTGATTGTCTATCAAGCAAAATCTGACTGTCCGCTGACGTGGTAATTATCGAACCAGTCTCCTGCTGCTCAACAGGGAAATAATAACATACTAGACGAAGGGCAAAAATGCTCCGGCATATTCCAACAGCGGAAAGACTAGGAAAGGGTTTGACTATAATTCTAGTTTCACCCTTTCCTGCTCTCTTCTATTTTAGTTGGGTTTATTGATCTGTCTATAGTGCGAAACGTTTGCTGTACTTAAGCTAAGCAAACTTAACATAAAAATAAGTTGAAGTGAGTAACAGAGAAAGCAAGCAAATCTTTTAAGTTGCTTTTCCCTTTGAGCTGGTTTCCCGAAGCCTAAATTCGGTCCGTCTTTCAATGAATTCTAATTCGAATTCAATAGTAATCTATTAGAATTCGAGATCATAATGATTTTCTGCATCACTTGCATTAATATTTTCGTTGCGAACAACGAAAATATTCATGGGCCATTTATCTCGATGTGGCTCTGGTGCTCAATATTTAAATACTGAATCTAAATAATTACATGCTAGACTTACCGTGCGGGCCGATTGTAATGCTGCTCTGAAAAGTATGGGAAAATCAAGCTGTAGGATTCCGACCTGGGATCAATTTTGTGTGTTCTGGCCGGGTTGCCATCAGGTGGCCTACACGGCCCAAAGAATGCCTGCCGCTTGATTGTCATCTTGTGTTTCGGTCATTTCGACAAACGTTAACTTTCGGTCACGCTTATGATCCGCATCACTTACGGATCGTAGCAGCGAACTATGAAACCGATAATTAATTCGCAAAGGAGGTTCTCTTACAAGTTAATACGAATATTCAGGACAGAAATAAATTCAGCCAAGGAAAAAGCTCAGTATTGCTGTGGCTTTTAATTAGTGAAAACACTAAATTATGGATCTTTTTTTATAACAAACATTTAATTATTGAAGCTCGATAGAGAGTCTATAGAGGACGGTTTAAAAAATTCAACCTTAACCTCTTTCTCTTGGCTATCCAAGTTCAAGCGGCGCCTGATTTTACTAAAGGCTTTCCTAGTTGTTTTACTAAATTCCTACGAACAGAGACACACGAAGTTTACAGCACTGAGGATAGAATAGGACAGCACAGCAAAAACGGAAAAGGTTCTATCCACACCTATAAAGATGTTTCTCTTATATCGGGGTACTGTAAGTGAAATCGGAGCATATTTTTCTATAAACTTTGCTATGGAACAGTTAGAATTAGTTATGTTCATGCTGGGAATCCGCTGTCTGCAGCAATATTTGACGGCGTAAGCACCAAAACAACCAAGCTGTCATTGTAACCGGTGAATGACGTTTACCCCCCCCCCCCCCACGTTAGAACTCTTCTTTCAATGATGAGATGGACAAAGGATTCGTAACTACGTCTAGATCTATAATGTAAGTTATCTCTTTTCGTGTGTTTCTGTCACCCGCCCTTTTTTCTTGTCTTACGCGTTAAGAACGTTTTTGGTGAGCTATGAAAATATATGCATAGAATAAGTACCTCGTGGTTTGGCCTAACGCGCGTTTGACGTCTCGGATTGTTTTACGTACATACATCATAAGCTCGATCATTATCTGAATTTAGTTCCTCTTCTGCTGCTTACATCGAGTAAGCGTTGGCGGGGCTCATTTTTGGTGTGGCACTTTTGGAAGCGGACAAAACCTTAAGTACGATACGTCGTTAGTGTGCACTTCGATGACGTACCAATCGTTGGTACGTATCATAGTATTGTGCGTAAAAACCCCGATCATTATAACTTTATTGGGAGTTTTATAGCAAAGTCCGTGTATTTTATTCGTAGTACATTGTTGTAATGTAACATTTACTTTCGTTCTATTCAAATTCGTTTTGATACAGTCTCACTGTAATACGAAATAGAAATATTTTTTTTAGATTTTTGGAAAATATTTTGAACAAACTACGTCTTGATATTAGCTATGCATAATGCATACCTATATAGTATGCAGATGTAGATGTATAGTAATTTTTGTACTATAATATCTCCGTGCTCTGATATAACACCATCTTTTCTATTTTCGCATTGTTTAGGACAAGTTAGAAGACCAGCTGGACGAGTATCGTCGTCGCGATGAGAAACGCGACCAACAGCTACGTAAGAATGCCAAGCTGCCTATCGAAGACCAATTGCAACAAATCCGTAATTTACTGGGAAAATTGCGACGCTTATTGCGCAGTGAAGAGTGTCACCTAATGATCGACACCGTTGAACACTATGTGGTCAACAATACGTGCAAGAATTCTTGCGAGAGCAATGGCGCGATGCCGGCGGTGAAGCTTGACCCACTGAGGATCCAGCCCGGACGGACAGCGACCACAGCCAGCCCAGCTCATATACACCGCGCATCAGTTGTCATTGAACAGAAGACAGTCCAGCAGAAGATTCATATAGTTGAACAAAAAGGAAATTGCCGAATCTCTGGAGAACGAAGACAAAAATGAGCAGTAAGAACCGTTTATCGAGAAAGAGGCATAAATAGTAAGTTAACTACTGAGATCGTTACAATATATTAACATGTGCTTGTCGTTAATGGTGGTAACGAAGAGCAGGATAATGTTCAAAGGGTTCTATTGCCAGTTGACTTATATCACAGATACGCTGGGAATTATGTAAAGCGGTTTTTCTCTTCTATATGTTTACATAAGATATACCAAAAGTGAGTGCCTTACAATTTTGAGTGTTTACTTATTTGGTGTGTCATTTTTCATAATAATGCTATTTTAGATTATGATACAACAATTGCGTCCATTTTTTTTCGGTGACTTGATAAGCAATCTATCGGCCAGCAAAGTTTACTTGCTTCATATATATATATATATATATATATATGCGTACAGCAGCTACACAATATACATTTACGTCTATGGTTATTTTTGCTATCAGCTGTGACCCGACTGTTTCGAAAGCCAAAACCTATCAAAAACGTGGTCATTATAATACTAATGAAATAGATTATTCGCCTTAGGACATCTTTATGAGCAGAGAGTTCCGACAAAGCTGTGCCAAAAATGACCATCTTTTGTCAACTAACATTTTATTGGGTTGCACCTTACTACTTTTATTACTTTCTATATGATTTAATCAAGTTATTGCCACTCAAATCGATGGGGAAACCGATGGGTTAATTAGCTACGCGCTGCCATAACTGCCTGTTCCCTGTCTTTTATAATCGTTCGTCTGAACTGTATAACTAGACCGCCTGCTTATTGGAGTACTACGAAGTTGACTTTTTCTCAAACTAACCCTGTACGGTACGGTAGTCATCATTTTTTGAAATGATAACAACTACAGCGCAGGATAAAAAGTGGCGCTTGAAGTTGAAACGGATCAGGCGCTCCGAACGTATTATTAAAATTATATTCCACTTGGAACCTGGCTGCCTGCAGTACTCTAATCTAAATGTCGAATGTTTAAAGGTCGATAAAGCAATACGCAGAACGGCTCAGACAGTGCGCACTGAGTCCTATTTTCGACGCGCAGCAATTTTAGGTCTTCGCAAGTTGTTACTCTCTTATATGCATGACTGCCAATATCATTTCGAATCCTCAGAATACAAGTTTTTTCCGTGATTGATTACTTAACTTGATCAACGCAAACGTATATATAATAGGTCGAGTTACCGCTAGTTAAGGCACTTTATTTTTATTAGATAAAAAAACCTTCGCCTCACTACATTACATGTGCCTTTTTCCCATTTAAATGAACGAAGCCTTTTTGCCCTTTCCTTCCGTGTAACGATTTTTACAGATCATTTATTCGAAAGTGAGGCTAAAACGGTTTTACAACTAGACAAAGCAGAAGCAATGGGCTCGAGGGAGAAACACGCTAACACCTTAATGAAGTTCACGCGAAATCAGATATCTATCTACCGATATCGTGCTCACCAATAGTATAAAATTGTGTAAGGATAGAGACGCGGGCAGCGCTAGCGAAGGAGACAAAGAAGCCGAAAGGACTGAAAAAATATAGAGAAAAGGACTGCAGCTGAACGAATGTTGAAAGAGAATCGCTGGCGTTTTAAACAGGTATAACTCGATTATTCGGATACCACGCTGTGGTAAATCGTACATCGGGCATCTCCGCCAGCTGACCTTCCCTGACTCCGCGCAGGGACATAGAAGATTCATGCTGGTTTAATTATATATTCTGTAATATATAACTAATAATATAATCATTACAGTGGCTAATATTAATTACGACTATAATGAAACTAATAATAATGACCATTTTGTCTAAGTGATCGTGTTTTCATTTGATTTAATTGTCTACTGGTTTCTAGGTAGGCGCAAAATCACCTTAGATACTCGCATAGAATTCTGTCAGACCTATATTAAGGCCTATATTTTTTAATATACGGATGTTCAAGCGAGTTTAAATTACACCATTCGTATGTCGAAGGGTTACCCGCCAATTAGCTGAACTAATCAGTATAGAAGTATCTGTTGTTACCACTTCGGTCTAACAAGACTATTATTTGGTATCTGTAAAAAGAGATATTAGTTTATCTTGTTTGTTTTAACGTTCCATCGTGTAGCATGGGTTTCAAACTCTAGCGTAGGTACATAGGTAAACTAGTTAGGACCGGTTAGCCAACGGTAGTTATGTACACTATGTATTGTTCAAACGTGATCTCAACCTATGTTGATTTCTAGCCCTTTCTCTACTGAAAGTTTAACTGTGTTTCTAACGAATACACAATCACTCTAGCATATAGATCAAAGGTAATAACAGGGCAATTGTATTATTTTTCAAAGCTGCTTACGATTAGTACGAATTATTCAGTCACTGTCTAACTTCGGATGCTTTCGTATTGTGAGTGAATATGCACCAGTGAAACGTGCATTTATTCTCCTAATACACTTCAAAACAATCAAGTAAATCGGGTTTCTCGTTTCTTCGGAAACTTTTTTTCTACACGGACCCAACGATTCAGTCGAGCCCAGAGTAAACACAATCGCCTCACGATAAAGCTCCGTACATCTAGGTCGAGGTTTTCGTGATCGTTCTAAGCAGTTATAGGCGGATACGATATTTCTCGACTACGATTCGGCAAGGATAGTATTGCCGTGGCCAGCGGTTCAACAACGATCCGTAATATTGATTTGGCCAACGTAAACCGCGTAAGAAAAAAGCGGCAATTTTTCAACAAAGGCTGCGTATCGACAGATAGACACCCGCTATCCGCTGACGGTGCGACACCCGCTATCCGCTGATGGTGCGCGGGAAATGAGAGCTTCTAAGAGAAACGAATCGTGAGCGCTGGGCGCATGACGGATGTTGCCTAGGCCTAACTCCGACAAGATATGTTCGATAGCACAAACGGCAGCAGCGTTGGTCCCAGTGGCCACCGTCAAGTTAACTAAGGCGAACATAGCTGTCAGAATGGACAAAAGGTTCAGGCTAAAAGTAGCAGATACGGTGCTTGCTTAATTTTTGTGTGGACCTCGTTTAGCATCGTCGTTCTCTTATATGCCACGCAATGGCGGCCAGGTAAAATGATTGTGGTGTTAGAAGCAGCAGTAGCAACAGAAACAACAACAACGACCACAATAATGGTAAAAACGATTCGAGAACGATATTATGGACTACCACTCATAAGGTACCTGTGATGATGTTTACGAGTCAGAGAAGATATTGAATGTTTACATGACCGCTGCCTACATGTAACGCTTTTTTGTCTCAATTCTATTATAGCAATAGGTGATCTATGATAGTATTTTTTTTTAGTATCGAACGCCAAGGGTTGAAGTGGCAAAAAATATTTACAATTTCTTGGCCGCCAAGACAACGCGCTGAGAAAACGGCGCAAAAGTAAGTGACAAGCATTTTCCGCCACCGCTAGCCTTCATACATTTAGCGCTCCAGCCGAGCTGCTTGTTGCTAACAAGCAGTGAACCACCCGTGCTAATAATAATAATACTAGTAATATTGAGATACTTGCTGTGTCGACAATTAACACTTAACCATTGATAGCGACAGAATAACGATTTTTCACATATCGGTCCTTTAACTGGCTGATTGCAGAGCGGCAGCGTGCGTAGAACACTTACCGCCTTTTTTCCCCGTTCATTGCTCCTCTGTTTATTGTAAATATCACGGCGGTTGGTGGCCGTCCAGCTTTAGCTGTACCTCGATCTTCATTGCACAGTACCGAACTCAGTTAAGTGCCTTAGTAAAAGAAAATGGAAGGCCGATGCACACACCGCCCTATATGGACAAAAGATGGCCAGAAGCATAAAGTGTTTAAGTGCAGAAGTGGCAGCAGTAGCAAAGACAAGCAAATCATAGGTAGGAGCAGATGGATGTTGATCGAGTCAAATGAGTCTGCTCACTCATGGGGCCGGCCTGCTTTTGGCTGGTTTGGTCCTAACACAGTTGGACGCTGTGTTCTACAAGTACGACAGATATAGACACATGCTAGGATTACCTCGTAGCCGAATTTCGGTAGAAAATGCATCAAGTGTTGTGGGTTGCGCCCAAAGCAAAACTGACGACTTAATGAAGTGTCCGATAAACACAGCGGGGGGTCCTTAGCATGGTATAGGGGGCGCGCCAGTAAGAAGTTGCGTTTGTAGCGCTGTCCGGTTGTACGGTGACGTGTTGTGGAGTCCACTCCTGCTGCTCATTCGTTTTATATTATTCCCTGTCCTGTTCTTATTCTGTGATCTGCTATCTGATCCCAATAACTAATGCTTTCGGTGATTGCAGTCAGATGCGGCAGACATACACAATTTATTCCTTTTGTACAACAAACATAACCGTCGATGTCTGGAAGAACTTCGAGCGCTCGTTGTTTCGGCCGCCAGTAGCAGATATAGCATGAATCGGGAGAAAATACGATACGTATATACATATAGTTTACAGGGTACGATTATAGTTAACATGAACAGATGTTTAAGCAAAGATTAGCAGAACAATGTTTCATAGTACAAATCACGGATTTATTAATCGCTGACTCACAGTAGTGATAATTGACGAGCACAATTATTTAGTCTGAACTACAGTCGCCCTGTTCCCTTAATATCATGGTATATATATATAGGCAATCTGTTCCTAATTCAAGCAATGCTCAACAACAGCACCACACATAAAAGTCGGAACATTTACTTAAAGTTATATACCCAATTGTCGCTAAAAACCAAGTTTGAAGATATTCAATCAGTCATGGAAGTGAACAGATTTTCATGAATTACAATTAAGTATCATTGCAGCAAAAAATTTAAGTTTCCGAAACTGAAATTTTTCATTTCGTTGTTGACCCGTCTCATTAAGCCCCATAAAATTGCTTGGCTTAATATCCTAGATATCTTCAAAATCCAGACCCTGTTTTTACAGGTTTCAAAGATATTGAAAACGAGCTCCTAGGACCCACTATTTTAAGGCGATTGTTTCATTACAACTTTAATTTGGCGAACGCACAATTAATATAAAATACAGATGTGAAAGATAAGGCTATCTGAGCTTACCACATTTCAAGACTATGTGATACACGAATCAATGAATTGTCGTTCGTGTCATGGGGAAGAAATTTAGACGCATAGCCTATCATTTGTGCAAAATATTATTAATAATTATGATCATGGATTAGAATTTACCGTGGGTAATTATTTATTCCAAATTCATGCCTACTACGACGGGCACATAGGTTTCTATCCAGTTGGGTTAACTTACGAAAACATTACACCTGTTCCTTTCTACACTCGTCGATATATCGTTATTGGGACTGTTCAAGACTCGCTTTTATATCGCATGGAACGGCCTATAATCAACAAATGACTGTTTCACTAGGCAGCAAATTATCATAAAGCATCGCATTTTCTAAGCAGAGTCACAGCCTTTTTTATGGCTGCTTTCGCTTACGTAAATGACTTCTTCGCATGAAACCCATATAGTTCAATTTTTGACCGATCTGACTCCGCTTGGGTGAAATATAAGAACAATCGGCATAAATGTCTTCAACCCATATTTTCTCAAAAATGAATTAGTTGCAATGAACTCGTCTATAGGTCACCTTATAGAATGTGTTTGAATATTTTACTCCCTCATTTCAGCCGGTATAGTCTCACCTTTATATATATATATATATATATATATATATATATATATATATGTATGTATAGGGTGGGGCGCGTACAAGAATTCGATAAGTCGTTAGTATAAAAGGTCAGTCTATGTTCACAGAGTGGAAAAGCTTTGGGTTATATGTTTTCGACGCTTGTAGATTGCACATTTAGACAGTAAGCGCGACTTCGCACGTAAGTCGACGCTTTAATCAGCGATGTTTATGTTTCTTTCGAACCTTATTTCGCACGCAATCTTTCCTGTTCTATACCGTTCTGGTTGTATCCACGCAAATTGATGATCCGAAAGATAATTGATGGGTAACGCTGATTCCGGAATATGTGAGTCTGTTTTGTCTAAAAAATGTATAGCCATTAATCGAATAGTCATTGATATAGTTGGCTGTATTATTATATTATGATGACGATTATATGCAAATGTTATATATACACAATGAGTTTTTTTAGGATGCGGAGCTCACACGAGTATATCGTAGCAACAGCAGTAGTTTCTGACAGTGATTGTATCGGCGACAGCACTCGCACCCTAAGACCGCAAATAATGGAACACAAACTGTGCTTTACATTCTTTACACTAATTAGAAGGAATAGCATCAGCTGTTGTGTGAGGTGGTTCCTTTTGGTCCCACAGGCTCGTTCCGCACTTTGATGGGTGCTATTTCCTCTAGTTTTGATTACCTTTCCGTTTAATTCAGTCATTTTCCTAGAAAAGGTCCATTCCTTCGATGGGTGGTCATTGAGTACCGACGCATCAGTCGATCACTTCGCTAACGTTCCCATCCATCGAGCATCTAGACTCAAAACAACCAGTGTCACATAAGGAACGTTCGACGGAAACGCTGAACAGATCTCATGCGAGATAGACCGTTTTGCCACTCTTGCTGGTTCTGTTTGAGCCGATTCCCAAATTCGAAATAGCAGCAACTGGAAAATTGCAGGCACATGCCACATCGAATAATGTCACTCACCCCCCAGCCGGCCGGGAAACCAAGAAGGAAGGTAGTAGTTTCGATTAGGAAGTAGTCGACAGCAGCATCTTGAACGAATTGTCTGCCTTTACAGGAAACCCAGTTACTGATCATCACTCTTATCATCGTTTCGACTCTTATTGTCACTTGGATACTACTTCATTTGCGGCGGCAATGATGATGGGCGCAGCGACAGGGGTACCACTCCAGCGCTAGTAGTACTGTCTATTCTCTGGAGAGCGACACTGCCCGCAACAACTACTGAGCGAATGTGTCGGAGATGTACTACAATCGAACGTGCGTTAGCGTCAACATGTTGTACGGCAAACCAACATCGACTTAATCCACAGCATCTGCAACGATAGTGAAAGTTCTAGCCACGCAATACCACACGTATTCTCGTCCGCTGATATCTTCGACAGATATATTATTCCTCCATATCATTCTGCAATAATTCCAATCACCCTTCTCGTGTGCATTTATTGTATCATCTGGTCTGTCGTGTTGTATCGCGTAAGCGCATCAAGCACGACTGTGACAGTGGTGAAACCGGTAATCGGACCGCACTCGGCAACTGGGTTGAACAATAAAAGGACTGACTATTGTAGCCTGTGCTTACGTGTGCTTATGTGATGACAGCCCAAGTGTGGTCATCGATCGAATGGAAAGCGTTTCATCGCTGAATGCCAGGCGGCCTATACAAGGGCACACGACTTAGTCGACAATAACAGCGTTACATTGAGAAACGACAATGTAGTAATTCGCCCGTCGGCAACTACGTACGCAGGCGTTGACAGCAAATCGCAAAAAAAGGGAAATGACTCTTTCAACGACAACAGAAGCAGATGGATTTTAATGGCGAAAGGAGATCAGGAAGGTGGCGCCGCGATTAAGCGGCTGTGTTGTCGCGTTGTGGAATGAGCGCTCATTGCGCGGAAACCCGTTTGGAACATTTGCTTTGGAAGGAGGCTCCCATTCAATGATTGTGGCGTTTCTTTGGATTAGTCGGGATTGCCGATTCGGCCATTCACGTGCTGACGACGGGTTGGTCGCTCGCCACATTCGAGCCCTGGACAACACTAGTAACAATTGTAGTCCAATCCCATCAAAACGTCTCATATCTGTGTGCCCCCTATGATTAGCCGCTGAATTGGTGGTGAATAGTGGTCACGGTGGTAACAGTGGCAAACGTGGTCATACTGTCGGTGCTATTTTACGTGCCGGTTCTGACGTGCGCGTTCTGGGCCACCTGTCGTTCATCGATTTTCGAGGGAAGTTTGCTGGTCAGCGACAGCTAAACGTGACTGACGCATTCCCATCGTCGTAGTCTTGGATGTTTGTCAACTAGGACGAGCGGAGTGCATTGGAAAGTGTAGTGGGTGATCGATAGAAACAAGCAGAGATTCAGCTCTTGGGAGGAGATATACTCAGGGAAACAAGGAACACGGGTGAAAATCAGGAGTCATCTCCTTCACGAGTCAGTTTTTGCCGCCGTTATGTCTCTACTTAAAATGCTATTGCAATGGAACCATATGGGACAGATGTTTGGAATTGGCCGTTGTTCATAATAAGTTCACAGAGAACCAAGAAAACGTATTAGCTCTCGCATTACTTAACGGTCGATTTTCTAAATAAATTGTATGAGCGGAAAAAAACAGCCATAGATTAAAAGTTAAACCGTTTTGAAATGTTGGCTGACTAAGTCAACCATGAAGCGTCAAAAACATTTATATATCATCAATAAACCCCTGCCATGAATAATCAGTTGTGATGGCTCGCAAACTTCCGCCTGATTTTAGGATAAGTATATTCTCTTGTCTTAGAAAATCTAGTATCTATAAGAACTCATTGCGGGATTTCAACAAGCGGCATTTACCTGTTGCCAACACAGACAACCATTTCGGTCATAGGCTACCTGTTACGTACGCTCTTTCCGAATAACTACCCTGTTTTTCATTTTTGGAGATTTTTGGCGTTTATCCCTACTTTTTTTTACCCTCTTCTTGATGAATATCCATCAACTCCCATATATAAGTGCCGCCAAAACAACGATCGGTCGGAAAAATCCCCGCATCTCGACTGGAGATGACAAAAACGTTAATAAAGGAAGGCGCATTGTCGCAGATGACGATGAGGGGCCCGGATCATCAGTAAACACTGGAGAAGGGAGCGATTACATGACATCGAGCTCATGTCGTTCGACGGAACTTCAAACAAAACTAAGCGCTAAAATGGGAAGAAACTCTGCGTACTTCACTGTTTCTCAACACCGGTTCCGCTGCCGTGGCCACAGAAATGACAGCGAAAGCAAAAGTCGTGCAGATCGCGATATAAGAGAACCAACATTAGCAAACTCAGCCCCAGCTAAAGCAGAAAACCAAAGCTGAAGTTTCGGCCATCGGCGCTCGTCTGACCGATCTGTCTGCCGACGTTTGTCTGATCACCGGCACCTAGTCGAATGTCTAGGTATATACATTTCTGATCTTCAATTTTCCCATTAGATTTCTTGCCCCTCGACTTTTTCATTGCTTGCGTCTATTGCTGTTACGGTTCCTCTTCTTGTGTTTTTGATTTGATGCTAGCATTTGTTCAATAGATCTACACTGCTTTAGGTGCGGTCCTGTGCGGCCATGTTACCTATCGTTTACTTACCGACAATAAGCGTAGGACCTCCTCACATTGGTCCTACATACACTCAAACACGCACGCGCCGGCGTCGACAGCCTTTCCTCTATCGATTGAAAGCGTGCCATCGAAGCCCCAGACGTCTGCCGGCAGTGGATACTAGCCTGTCGTACGCAGTCGATTTTGCAGTCTTCGGATCGCGTTTTCTCCTGCTAAACCAGCCGTCCCTAGCTTAGTAACATTTTTTATCCTTCTTCACTAAGGGCGCCAGTTGCCCCGTCGGCGACGGTGGCGCCGATAGCGCCAATGTGGAGTACCATCTCGATTTCTCCTAACCCTGCGGGACACCCAATAGTAAGCGCGCCACCGTTCATCTACGGGAAGCAAGAAACAACACAAGATTACTTTCTGTTGTGATGGAACAGCAATCGACAGGAAAAATGATTGAGAGGACCACGGCAAGTAAATGGCAAGGCGGGAGAGCAGAGGGAGAGAGAGAAGAGAAGCACTGAAGACTTGGACAAGATAACTTGATTGTCTTCTGAAAGTCTTGACATATCGAGCTCACTTAAAAGTCTGTCTCATCTAGCGCCGCCTTCTCGAACTTGACGCTCGGACAAATCGTTTGGAAAATTAGCGCGGGCGAAGCAGGTTCTAAATCAGCCGCTGCTCGAAAATAAGTCAGACGGCTTTATCCGATTATTCGTCCGTTTGGCCCGGCATCCTTTAACATAGTGAATATGCGCCTCGCGCATACATAAGGGGACGTGGTACCGACAAATATCTAGAGGCTATACTAGCGAGTTTAATCTGTAATTGTGTTGTTTTAATGAGAAAGAGGTTATGAACGTGTATATCAGCATGAGATAAATCATCACCAAGGCTGAGACGTTACTTCACTGCTTGATCACCCTACAAAAAGGATTGTGTGAACAACTCATACAGGTAAACGCAGGATATTTCATATACAACAATCGTCTGGCTTACCACTGTAAGGCAATCGTGCCTGTGGATTATTTCGTGGTACACCATAGAGACAATTAGAGATCAGGCAATTAGAAAAATTGCCCTGAAGACAACTAAATTACCTAGGTGGGCGATCAGCAATGACTACCTGGCAATGACGAAGCGTCTTTGGCGGACTCTTTTCATGTCTGTAGATATGTGTATGTTTGTGCTCTACACATGAAGATATACGCCGGCCTGAACAGACATGTTACAGGCATATATTGCAAGGTATGAGCAGCGAAATGATGATATGCTTAATGGATAGCTGCAGATATACGTCGGAACAGCGCTCGCACAGGTGGGCGTTACCCAGACACAGAAGTCTACCCGATCCACAATGATTGACGCGAAATAGGTTTCCCTTCAGACATATTAAGCTTATTATTATCACTTCTATTACTATTATTATTATTGTTATGCCTTTATCAGCATTGTGTAAAAATACATAATCAAAGCGGGCAGACACTACGACTAATTTCGTTTAGAGGTTATTTAAGGGTATACCTTCTATACTTATACCTTATGCTTCTCCTCAGTGTCCCACGGGGCTTTTGTAGATTCATATAATTAAGGATAAGCTGTTAGCAGTTTTTTTCCTTATACCTACGACGAAGAAAAATACAATATGTCTAGAGGATAATAAATCACCTGCAAAAGGCCTCCTACGCTACTCACAACTGACGTATCCTCAAGAACGGATTACTCTATTTTTATAAACCAGGCGCCTTGTAGACACAAGACACAGCCAACATACTTGAAGATTGGAGCTCCTTCCAATGTGATGTACACGAATGCGGCTATTCCATGGATCATTCAGGGTGAGCTCGAAGTATCTCTTCGTAAGTATACGAGACTGAGCACGCACTAGCGCAAAAAGATCTCTGCTAAGACTCGTACGTATTCGTACATATATGTGCGCCAAATATTACTAATATTGTCGAGACAAACCTTACGTGAGTGTAGTGAAGTTTGCTTTTCTACCTATATAAGACATTTGCTGATTACTTATTAGCAATTAAGTCGGGTCCGTAATTAGAGTTTCGACATATCTGAGGGCTAGAGTGCATAAAAAATATCTAGTATAAACTTACAAATACGTAAAAGAATTATGTATTACCCGACAAACGTACGGAGGCAACGTAAGCGCGAGTATGAAGCGAGCCATACTTGAATACTCTTAGAGATTATGCTTGAAATGCGCGGAATCTGAAAACATTAGGACTAGTTGGTCAAAACATGGAAAGGTGCTCGACAATGCCGTAATTTCTACTGCCGTCTACCAGTGTCCATTACATATTGAAATTGTTACCAGTTAAATCCTTCAACGTAACATAATTTCTTATTTCGGAAGATGGCTTTGAGGTCCGTGGGTCTACACCTCTAGTACGTCTAGCCGAGATGTTTTATTGATAACTATTACGACTATTATTTTATAGTGAGTTGGCGTGAACGGGCTATTCAAACGGTCGCGATAATGGTGGATGCGGTAGCTAAGGCAGGAGGATTAAGATTAGCTGCCAGTTTTAACTTCATGTTAGTAAGTACAAACGGGACGTTCAAATATGCCCGCCTTACATTGATACCGACATCTACCTACGAGCGTTCCTGGCACACGATGATTTCGATGGATGATTGAACTTAGAGAAAGACAAAACGAATCGCTCCAAGAAGGAAAAATCAGGCCTTCACGTGGCACACAACTAATACATCCAGTTCTTTGTGTGTTTCATGTCTGAAAAATGATAAAAAACAGATGGCGGATTTGGTGAACTGTGCAGGTGGATAGTATGCTGTCCTATTGCTTCAAAGTGCTCACTTTACAAAAAAGTCAGCTGCTACATGTTCGAGCGTAAAGTCACTAGTCTAGTATTTCTAATTTTAGCGAACGATATGTAAATCTTAAGTAGAGCCAACTTCTAACATTGCTTCGACGTAAATGTTTGTTATTGATAGTATACTACATGTCTCTCACCAATTTTTTTTTAGGTTTTTGGACTAACTAATGGGCGCTTGTGTTTATATTCACATTATTTAACATAACAATACATGCAAGTAACTATTTCTAATTATAATATTAAAAATACATCTATTAGACACCGTAACCACATTTCATATTTTGAAAGTTTCTCACAATAGACAACTAACGCATAACCTCACTTCTATCTAATGACCGCCTCTTGAATAATCCGGACCAATTAGTAACATGTTTACATTTAACCGTTCATTGCCGGACGATACTCGCATTAACGACAAAGGATGCCGCTATTCCCGACGGCAACAAATCTTCAAAAACGCAACAGTAGATTAACATGAAATGGTGAGAAAGAGCCACTCAGCATTCGATAAGCCCCAACGTCGTTGCTAGCTTGTTCGTAGGTGCCTTGCCCTACAGCCACAAGCAATGAAGGTGCCCATGTGCCCTCCAAAGAATCGAAGAAACGTCATTGTTGTTATTGTTTTCAACAAATTAGGAGTTACACAGGTTCCGTACCAAAGTCAAAAGCCTCACCTATTCACGATGTTATGAAATAATTAAAAGCCAACAACCAGCGGTTGTTGGCGGTCCAGATAGCGGTCGTGCAGCTTTGATCTCGCTCACTCACTTTGGGCGATTCCGTTAAGAATCTTTTTCTCCTATACATCTCTTGGTTTCGACTAAGCGTCCTCAGCCTGTGAAGTCGCGCCGTGCTGCGTTTGCGCCACGAGGAAAAACGCATAACCAGATCTTCGTAGTGGCGAAGCGCGAGCATAAAAACTTCGCCAAGGTGAAATCTCCGTGACATGTCCCGGTATCGTAAAGGCACTCGTCGTCAGTATCGACCATCCGTCGCCAAAAACGGTCAGCGCCGATGTTTGCCGGCTCCCGTCGAAATGGCACGAAATGTACGCGGAAGCAGTGCGGTAGTACGCACCTTTTTGCGCTTGCGTTGTACTTCGAATTCACGGCCTCTCTCAGTTGTTGGTGCTAGCCCTGTTAGGTAGAGGCCCAGCATCGCCCTCTGCATTTTCGCATGGGTAGTGCGGACTCCTTAGAAGGCAGGAGGTGCCCGCGGTGCTGCTCACTCGATTGTATCTGTTTGTAGTTGAAAAGTCCATGAATCAGACTTGTCGAAGTATCGCTTGGTTGCGTACATTCAGTCGGTTCTATCTCCCTCTCTTAAATAAAGCTAATTGCTTCTTCATAAAAAGCCGCGGTGGAGCCAGCTGATACAGTAGGCATTGATACAAAGGCAAACGAAGGCTAAGCCCCATCGGCGACTACAGAAGCTGAAGAAGTCAGCCGAGGCGGCGACAGCAACGGTACCAAGATTTAACAGAAGATGGAAAGTCGCTGTCACAGCAGTGGATGATATTAACGATAATTGCCTATAGCGATTTTTGTTCTTCTGCTAGTGTTTTTTCTTGCCAGTATCCACCTGTAAAAACACTAATACTGATGTATTTTTAATGATCTTGATGGATATAATATCTTGGTTATGCGCTGAATTTCTCTGCTGCGCCGATAAGATTTCGCAGAAATCTCACCATAGAAGTAAACCTATTTTTGATCTTTTTATTAATAGCAGTGCCTATCGAGCTGCGAAATATATATATATATGGGTTTAGTTACCTATAACGAATATTGAATAGGCAAGATATTGTCAATATATGTATATTTTTGTGCATTGCCTACTGGCATTGTAAATATAGTGTTATACTTTCAGACAGAAATAGCCTTTCTTAAAAATACAAATTTATATTCATTCATATTTATACTTGTGTACTATAATTCCACCAAGAAATCGCTCTATACTTTCGAGAATTCAGGCCACAAAGATGTTTTGATTTGAGCGTAAGGTATGCTAACTATACACGCCATAAAGAACTATCTAAGTGACTCAATAGATTTCGTTCTTATCCGTCGTCTTCTTGAGATGTTAAGAACGGAGTTTCAAGACCTAGACGTGCCCGATCCGCAAATGTGAGTGCTCGCATAGCTTATATGGACACACAGGTGTACATTGCAACTTTGATCGACGACATATTTCCCACCCATGAAATTTTATCTGATTTAGTTTGAGAGAGAATTTGACGCATAAATATTGTTACTCATAGAACATTTTGAGCTAACTAGCATTGCTGCGAAGCCTAGTGATAGAACTTGCTAGACTTAACCCACCCAGAATATCTTGAATGCGAAGACGTTTTAGTTTACCTACGGTGGCTGCAACAATAGAATAGCCAAATCTCCTGTCTTCACTCAGTATACTAGTCTCTATAAGGCACGCTTCGTTAACTTTTGTATGTATAGTTGGCCTAGACATCGGCCATGACAGACAAGACTTTTCTCACTGCAACCGACGAAGAAGCCTAAAGTAGGTTGAAGGTAGGTGTGCTACAATTGGCCCACGCCTCTACCGGTCCAGACACGCCCGGGAAATTCTTCAAATTTCCTTTTTTGGATCGACGATCAACATGCTTGATTCATCTATCGTTTATTTCTATAGTAAATTCATTTATTATTAGTGGTCGGTGTTTGCCCCTCAATGTTGAGCGAAAACGTCAATCGAAGGGGTGGCACAGCCCAAGCCCAGATAGGTACGGTACCACGCCCCGGGAATTGTGGCCATTTGGGGTACCACTGATCGTCAACATGGTGACATGTGAGCAAATTGCCGGCAGTCAGCCTTCAGAGTTGATTGTTGGGCAGCCTCGAAAAAAAAATAAACCCCTTAAAATCCATGTAGGAGCATCTATTTAAGGTATAGAGAAGTTTTCATAACCATTTGCTTAGTAATTCTGTTGGTGTTGACTTTTCTATTTATTTGCGATAGATGATGTGAAAACCTTAGCAGAATAACAGTGGACCCTGCGTTTGAAAAGTAATGATCAGTTCAAACGATAGATTTATGAAGCCTCTATATAAGGTTTTCAAAAAGAAAATCGAAAGAAATAATCCGATTTCACTGTCGTGTTGTATCACATTCAAATTATTCAATAGTTTTAGGTTTGTATACAATCAATGCACGATGTAACCTATATATGACTTTCTAGAGTTTTATATACTTTTAGTTGGGTTCCACGTGAAGGAAATACCCATTGAAGAAGATGGCATCGGCACGACCGCACCGCCATACCGATCGTAAAGAAACCGATAGTAAATTGTTCACAACAGCGATACAAGTCTAGTCCAGCGCTTATCACTCTGCATTTGTTCATTCAAGATCAGCAGTTACCGCATATTTATGTAGCCGTAAAATGCACTACAAAAAAAAAGCTATCGTTCTATTGCTTTTGTAACATGTATATGCCAGGCAAGCTTTATATGCTGTCTAAACTTAGCGGATTTAAATCGCTGCACAAAATCGTTACACGACATCATAATTAATATACTATAAATCACTCGTATAATACGGACTGCGATGAACAGGTAACAGATATACAGACTACGATCTTAAAAGCTAAGCGTTGTGTATTGCATGGCAATGCCTTGAGTGCATGGAGTCGCTACGAATGGATGTTCTCACGACAGGATCTGACAAAATAGGAAGTATCTTTTTTTTTTTTTTATAGAACAAATCCTACGGATCGATCGTTACACAATCGAAGTCCATTTGCTTGCCGCAGACGAGCACATAAAAGGTAAATTTGGGGAAAGTAAAGCGGGTATTCTTGCCACTCGGGTAACAACAGCCATCAACAACTGTTATATGTGCTATTCAAACAGGCATGTAGGTATTTAGTCGACTGATCATTGGCTAAGTCTAAATGAACGTGGTAAAGAAGACTTTGTATAGGTTGATGGTATCCGTTTTCCTTTCTCATATCGTCATGTGAAAGAGACTATTTGACAATTCCCTGTATATTTCGGATGAGAGCACGTTCATCCGGGAGTATTCTCAGGGTCTCCTCAAAGTCGCGTCGTGCTGATTGGACCTACACAGACGTCGAACCCACCCGTCTAGCTGAGGTACTGTGGACACATGGCCATGAGCGTCACCGTGCACGAGCAAAGCAGCAACAACTATCGGCGTTATAGGGTGGGGGTAGGGGGGAAGGGGTCTACAGGTGCGTTATTCGACATTGTCTGTCTGTGCGGACAGTGAAGAAAAATAACGGCTACACAAAGAAGTGAAATCAGCAAACATTTTTTTCCCCTAGCACATTGTACATTTGGCAATGTACGAAGATGATAGAGGAAAAAGCGATTCTATCGAGCACCCCTGATGGCAGCGGACTTCAAGATGTGTCGGTCATAGCGGCAACAGTATCGACACGAACTGGTGAAGATCATGTCGAAGATCACAACGGACGTGTGAGCATTTTCCGTTGTTCTTTAACGTACAAATGTATCACTTCAAAGGGTAGAAGCTCAGCTTTGCCTCTTTTTTGCCGCCTGTTCTTGGCGTCTGTTGCAACTGTTGGCGCTCCTGATGATGCCTGGTGGGGCTAACTACCTATCCAGCATAGCAGCAACAGTAGCGAAGTGCCAAGGTGTGCTCTCAACGAATTCACCGATTGTCACGGTTTTGGGCGGACGCTCACAATCAATATCCCATCCACTAATGAGGCAATACTGAACCAACTGACCCAGCCCACAACACAGTATTTCTAAATTAAGCTAGCTGCATCAATAGCCTCAGCAGCATTATTGCCACAACGCGTATGTGGACTGATAAAGGGAACATCGTATCTTTTCATATAACGTCCGTCTGTTTGCCTATACACAGCTAAACAGCACGACCAGCTACTTCGTGGCGAAGTCAACCTTCACCTCTGTGCCGATCGTTGATTGTTACTGCTGCTTTTTTACAACAATAGCTTCGATGGGACATGGGTTTTGAACGTCGCGGCCGCTGCAGCCTGCTTAGTTTCCTGTTTCTGTCAGTTGCTGTGGCTTCAGCATCGAAAGGCCATCGAACAGAAAGACATGACGCACGAAACACAGCAACAGTCGCTGTCGCCCTGAAGTAAATAACGCCGCGCAATGGAAGAAAACGACGTCAGTAAAGTGCAGTAATACCATCCGCCGCAGCAATACGAAAAGCGGCTGTAGCCTCAACAGAAGCAATAACCGAGAGCAGGTGATTCTGCAGCTGTCCTCTACGAAGACATTGGCCAGTAGCAACAGCAGCGGCGGCGGCGGCGGCGATGGTCCGGGCGGTAAAATAGTGTATATAACATACACGCGCACACGGACGTATGAATAACGTTACTACGTAAGTCTCCCCTGCGTAATAGTCTGCGCGACTTATTATGGTGCCCTGCAGTGAGTGTGCCCACTTGCTAATAGAACATAAACCAATCACCAATAAACGGTCGTTAGCAGACGACATAATAGTACCACATGGGCGACCACAACAACAATGACCGACAATAGCGACAATAACAATAGCAACAATGAAGCCACTGCAGCTGTAAGCAGCAGCAACAAGGCAAAAGAACGAACAATTATGTGAACGAATTAATCAATGTAAGGCGATAGTAGCTGTTGACTTTTTAGTCAAGCTGATAGCGCCACGCACGTTTCGGCGGTCACCTGCTCCGACAAAAGGATACAGACCAGGAGACGGAAAATAGTGGGAGAGAGAAAGGACGAACAAACTTGAGAAGAGAAGAAGGCTTCGGCGCGTATATCGAATCCCACAAACATCTAGCAAAAAAACAAAAAGCTCGAACAGCCGGCATGAGGCATTGCTCCGCCAGAGGTAACGAGCGTTAAATCATTAAGTGTAAGAAACTGAACATATTTGTCAGAGAAGAATATAAAAGCATCCTTGTTGCATGTTTATAAATCGATTGCACTATAAACAGATTGAGAGGTTTAAGCATATCCACCTTGCGAAATGCACTCGGGAAAGAAACTGGAAAATGGAGAATACCTCTATCAGCTGTTGTGGATGAAAATGACGGGAAACGATGCTGCTTCTATAGTCCGAGCGACGGTGCGAGGACTGAAAAAAGTTTTGAGCACACTAATTGTACAATGAAAATCAATTTATAAAGATTAAGCAATCACCATTTTCATCATAAATAGCTTAATGCCACAAGTTTATTTAATAAGATATAATTGATCTTAAAGGAAAAGTTACAGTCAACTATGACTGATGGCTATATATCGCTCGTATTAAGTTTCTTATTGTGGTTCCGTATTGGCCAAAACTTGTGCATAACATCCATAAAACATAGCCATCATAAGCCTTTATGTGTAAACAACTCGGATAACCTATTGAAAGTTATACCTAACTGATATACATTTATATTTTGAAAAACTGACTATTTCAAGCTTCACGAGTTAGTTGTAAGCTTGCATTAACGGACTGTTTTGCTGGGCCATAAATTAAATAGATATCGGTCAAATACAGAGATGTCTTTTTGTTGCATCATGTATCTGGTATATATCAACCCGATGACTGTTCAGCCGATCGTAGAAATCACTTGTTATAGATAAAGTAATGAATTGTAGTTTGCTATTCAATTGCGCTTGTCACCACACCAACCCTTGATTAGATTAATCCGGATACGCCTAGAAAACTTGACGACCACAGATCAGATTTGCGTTACTTATTTTCACAGGATTAAGATATAGCGATATATCCTCCTTTTGCCAAAGTTGACAAATATCGACGTCGTGGAAACGTTTGCATTGGACAAAGGAAAAGATGCCTAGTATTCTTTCAATTTGACTTTTTAGTAGGGTTGGTAACCAATAACGAATCGAATAAGCGCATTTAATTATTTTTATGAGCCAGTAATACTTTAACGTATAGCGATTTTTATTAGGAAAAAATATCATGTCTATATTTAATAACACACAAGCACAGTTGTTTCTAACCCATTTGGCCAAGGGCAAGCCATACGGGCGAGCAAACTTCCTCTGTTAGGTTCATTTCGAATAACTGAATTACCTTAACGTAACTAACTCGCCCCGACTTCTCTTCAAAAGAAGGTGACATTGCTCGAGGGGCATCTTATGAAACAGTCATCAACATCAATTTTAAGCCCGCCAATCGCAGGTGACCTGTTCAACGCTTTTTGCTTGAAATTTTCAGTACATTCGTTGAAAGCAACTCAATTTTATTATTGCCGCGCAACCTTAAATCTAAAACAGTTAGGCCGAACATGAGTCAGGCAAAAATTGCTAACTAGTCAAGCGATGTTTTTGAATACAGCAAATGGCTGCCGTATCTCTCCAAATCAGCTTCTTTTTGTCTCCCTTCGTTTATTGCGATCAACAATTGGGCCTAGATTGAAAGAAAAAACCTTGTATATATGATTCACTGTTGCCCGCAGGAAGCCGTATTAATACAGCGGTCATTAAGGCCAATCTCGATAGGTTTCTCGTTTTTCTAAATGCATAGGTCTTGAGACAAGGAATTTATCAATAGGATTTTATCAATTTTAAGTGTATCTAAGTAGCTTTCTCAAACGCCAAATATTTGAAAAATGTACATATACACATATGTGTATATGGACTGTTTGAAGACCAGACGTTGAGTCAGACATATTATGAGCGCACCCTTACCCTTATGCGATACGGATGTGAGCGTTGTGAGACGAACCCGTCCAATAAATGAATGCAATGTCCCAGCATGGTAATTCATGATCCGATCGATTTACAGAACTAAATATAATTAATCTGGGATTGCCTTTGATCACATCAGTTTATGTCAACTTTGATGAATTTTAATAGTAATTAATAATATTACGCTTACCTATATAACAGTATAAATAATCTTGTGGTTGAATGCAGCTGCGAAATTCTAATACCCGTTTTGGCGTCCGATCTATGCACGTTTAAGTTGGCCTTGAAGAATTCTCGCATACCGCACGTACATGCCTGAAAATGCATTCCTGTTGCCAAATTGCTGCGACAGATCGGTGCTAAAGGCAATCAGCTCATATAAAGTTAAAACAGCGCAGGGATTTTAATGAATAGTATAGTGGTTTGATGATAACATCTAAGTTTACTCATACGTCAGCATTCCATATCTTTGGGTGTTAATAAACCCAAGGTTACGGATTTTATTGTAATTTTTTTATTGTAATTTTGCAATTTATGTAAAACACTGGTTGTTTTTACGTGTAGCAATTTTACTTGACCAGTACGCTGGCCGGTAATCGCTCTGCTCTGATATGAACTTCGCCTCAAAAATTCCCCCATTGCTGAAGTTATATTCAATCTTGATGAAACCCATCGAGCAAATGGAAGGAAAGTTACTAGGGTAAAAACTGTGTAGCTTGCACTTTTTCTTAAAAGAAAAAGGTAATGTTCTTTTAGAGGAGACATCTGTTATATTACTTATACTAGAAGGTGCTTCTGTTCACTCTAAGATGTTATCTCATTTTAATTATTTCTTAGGTTTAAGACATTTTAAATAGTTTAAAACATGAAGACGAGTATTACTTTTTGCGCAGCGGATACCGATTTTGAACAAAGTCCTAATCTCCATTTGGGTCCTAATTATAAAAAAAAAAATCCATTAAGTACCTAGCTCACAACATCATCGAATCATTATTTTTTTTTTCAATTTTTGTTTTTCACCGAATTAACTCGCTAGTTTATATTAACATAGTGCCAACTACTGATATGTTTTATATATATATAAGACTAATAAATGCTGCAGAGGTATGATTTAGTTAGTCGAACAGAAACAAAGTTAAACAATACTTTTGCTACACTAACGTTTGCTATGATAAATATAAATTTTGATACTGACTATAACAGAGGCGTAGTACAGGCACAAATATAAATGTTTCAATGCCTATAGATGGAGTTCGCATTCAAATGATCCATTGGATTAATACAAACATTTAAAAAACGTTTATTCGTTTTTTATTACATTCTTAATAGATATGACATAAAAAGGCACTATATCTACGATTTGATGATCAGAGCTTTAAGGGTAAAAAACAAATGCCAGTAAATTTCATATATTTGAGGTAACTAAAAATATCCATTTCATCAAGTAACGTAATACTTAAAATTAGTTTGGATCTTTCCATTTCACAACAGGTTCACAAACTGACTGATCTGAATTGATTTGTCTGTAAGTAGTATGGTGTTATGTATCGCAAACACGCTCACTTTTCTCTGCTCTTTTAAGCTTTACTTGCCATCATAAAATTTCGTCACTTTAAGTAGTCATCCTTGTTAGCCATATTGTTTGTTTCAGTAAATCGATTGGGTAGCAGTGCTCTTCAGATTTATTTTGGAGATAGTCCTAGTCATTTGTACTGGAAATTTGAGCTCGTTCTTAATATCAGCGTACCGGGCTGTTGCGTTTCGCCAGACCTGTCTATGGGTAATGTATCCGATGCTTTGTACAGAGTATTGGTACTGAAGTTTTCGGTCCCAACAAAGGAAAACTATGCCGTTCGAGGATTGTCGTTTTTCGAAGGACAAAACTTGAGTTCATGGACCTGTGAGGTTCGTTTTTTCTACTCGTGCCCTTCTGCCTAGAAAGTGTGAGAAAAGCAGTATAGAACTTGACGTCTATTTTTGTAGGGCACACGGTACCTTATCAAGACTAACATGAAGGACCCACGTACGTGCTAATGACTAGCTATCTGTTGGGGGGGAGGGGGGCTAAAAATGGAACGGTGACAAGTTAGATGACTATCATCCGAATCACTTAATTTAAAGTCGATGCTCCGAATAGATGAAAGTAATTTCTCTCGTGAGAGATAGATCGAATGTACTAATTACCCATGTGACTACATATGGCAAATGCATAGAGTGATTTCAGCTTGTAAATGGCGCCTATCATAATAGTGAAACTAACAATCCCGACAGTATAATGTGTGAGCAGCATTAATAGATAAGCGAAGATTTACGAATTTCTGTATTTGGCAAAGCATAGGCTATTATGAATGAGTCTTCCTTCTTAAGCCGCTATTATAGCAGAGATTTGAAGTGAGTTCATCATATAGGTAATATAGGATATAATAATAGGATAACAACGTCTATTTGTATTGTTTCTTTAACTAGCATGGAAACTATTTTAATGAACGTGTTATCTATATGCCAATTATTACACTAGTTATTAATTTTCTATGCTTCAACAAAATCTCAGCGTTTACGCGACTTGTATTAGCGTAAGTTTTTCACACAATCTAAACCGGCGCCGATCGTTCGATAAAACCAATCTATATATGGCCACAAGGCCGAATGATTTTGCTTTTGCAAACTTGAGCAGGCTTAACGAGCCAGAATGTATTCTGTGCTTCGAGCAGTGTTTTGGGTGCGATTTGTAAGAACTATTAAATTCCAATCTTCTATCCGTCCGCAAACTGCGAGAGATTCATTGCGGATAGTCTTGGCCTCCGGGAAACCACGAGTCTTCATTGAGCTCTAGCACGGACTGCAAATAATGAGACGTAGCCAAAACGATTCGCTCAGTATCAATAGAGACGTTAACCAATGGCCAGGAGAAAAGGTTGGAAGAATTTGTGCTTTTTATTTTACTCTAGAAAGCAGACGAGGGTAAATTAAAAGAGAAAGCATTAAAATTGTCCGATACAAGAAAACGACAGACGTTTTGTAGTCTTAATTAAGTGCTTTAAATTTATAGGCGGAATAAGATAAAACGAACATATCATTCACGACGTACTTTATTCAAATGACAAATCAGATATGAAATTAGCGGGAGGACTTATTTTTAAGACAAAGTTTATTTCGATGACGTTTAAAACTTTTGAAAATGTCGATGTCGAGTATCGTAAAATGTGTATGGCAACACTTCGACGGACTCTCAACTAATCGAAAATATGTTTGTTTAAAACATAAGTCTACAATGTACATATAT
>NW_019213575.1:7328-114906 GCF_002532875.2 Varroa jacobsoni | reverse complement strand
GATAGAGAGAGAGAGAGAGAGAGAGATTTTCCACTACCGTTTTGAAACTGCTGTGAGTCGGAACGTTTATAACAGACGGCACTATTTTGTGTTTTCTGAGTATTTTCTACGAATTTTTACCATGTAGAAGCGTGTCGAGTTTGTAATCTAAGTAAATTACTGTATACGATAAAATGCATCACTTTGGTCACTGTATCCACAGCAGATCCTTACACACCAGCCATGTAATAGTTTACAGAATGTGATATTGTAGGAGAAAAATGATAATTACACAGGGCGCATCGATGAGATAATCAGAAAACAAACATAAACATAGTTTTTTATCAGTGCCCAAAAAAATAGTGCTCGCCCAGTATAGAAGTCACTGAACGTGTGTGTTATCGACGCCAGGTTCCAATTTGGACAGACGGCCGGATACCTTGAACATAATTGCCAGGTAGGTAAGTAGACAAATATAATATGAATGTTCTTTTCGAATAGCCATTCCTGTATTCGTTCATCAATAAGCAGACTTGAAAGGGAACGCATGTCGACTCCACTTCGACATTAGCGATTTTTCCGTGGATGAATAACCTATAACATGCGCTCATCTTTCTGCTGATTACTCTGTTGTGATGTTTGAACCGGCCAGCGCAATCGATCAAACGAACCCGTAGACGCATAAAAATGTATATATATCTATCACATGAATAGCTTTCTCGAATGTTCAGCTCGTGATAAGATGCTTACACTCGTGTATCTCTAAAATGAATGTTTTGTGCGCCAGGACAGTTTAATCATAACTACACCAGCATCTAATCAGGTAAGTGCTCTAAGCCTTACGGATATAAAGTGTATCTCTTTACAAGACTTTACCTACCTTTGCACACCTCGAGGCGAATATCCTGTAAGGATCAATAGGGTTCCACCCTTTAGGAAGAGTCAAAATTATAATACAGTGAAATATGTAATGATTTTTATAACATAACTCGACGTGAAAAGTTTTCAACGAAAGCTACCAGTCTTATGAAAACGATCAATAATTACTGTCTTTAGTGTACGTGATAATATAATGTTAAGATAGTTATTGGTATTCTTAGATACAACCTAACTGAAGTTTTTTGCATTGACTTACCGCTGCCTATGACAAATTCAGCGTAGAATCTCCCCGTCCTAGTTTTCGATGTAAGACTATGCCGAGAAATCAAGGTGGTAATAGTCTAACGAATAGAATGATCTTTTTGTTCGATAGACATTAATTTAAAGGTGGAAAATAGCAACCAACGAACAGCACGGTTCCAAGCACGGGTACAAAGCTGATTTCTCTAATTTGATTTTAAAAATATAAAAATCCGGACTATGCAGTCCTCTTCCGGTTAGGAAATCAACGAGTGTTCATTGACTCTCAGGTATTGATTAAAGGTAAATCAGAGAATCTTTAGCATGGATTCATCAGCCGAACAGTTATTTGTGAGGCGATTCAATTTCATGGCCCAAGTGAACGGATGGCATTTTGACCGTTGTTCAGGCCAGAGGATATGGTCTACTATGAGTCACGAGCAACGCCAGCCATATGCTGATCTCGATCACCAATTAGAAACTGTTGCGTGTTTGCAAAAAGAATTAACCAAAGCCCGCCAACAGCTTTGTGAGCAAGCTCGGGCTTTAGGGTACGGAGACGAGGAGATCGACTATATGCTCTTCTTGGCGCAGAGGCCCAAAATCCCATTTAATGGAAAGGAAAGACAACATTGAATGATTCTACGAGGTTTTCTTTAATCGTCAACAGCTATTGCCAATAGAGATTCAGTTAAAGTCGAACGAAATGAGGTAAACTATCACTTCACAAACTCATTCTAGATAAAAACCAGAATATAGACTAATAATAGAATGAATATATTGGTCAAGTTTCCAAGAAGCATTTTCATAGTATTATATTATTACTTCATACTCAAAGAGATTATACCGTGGTGTTTATGGCAAATAGAAGAAATATTTTTTACAGCAGATTTCGCTTGCCCTGACAGCAAAACGATCAGAGATGAGCCACATATGATGGGCGGTGCATGTCTATTGCCGTAAAAGATGGAGTTGGTTTTAGAAGTAACACGATTGGAAGTAGGTTGCTATGTAGTGTAATCATCAAAGTGGCTTCTTAGTCGAGTAAAAGAAGACTTTGCGACCATGGAACTTTATCAGATTCAAAAGCCACGAAGTACTGAGCGTTTCTGCCGTATAATATACGTCAATAGTAATACATCTGATTTTCAGTTATTCGAGTTCTTGAAGTGCTCGTCATGTGATCGGCTTCAATAATAATGATATTATCGATGTAGTTCTCAATCATATATATCCGTCACATGCAGGACGGTATACTAAAACTCACTGCCACAGCTACCGGTACGCGTGCGACTGGTCTCCAGTCATGGTAATTACATGTACATACTGCCGAATGCGCCTAATGGAACAACATTATAGGTTGTTACGGCCAACGACACAACAACAAAAAGGATGTATCAAGTATCATAAAAACGAATAAGGATGTCCGAACGCCCTCTGGCGGAACATACTACGCACGTTATCACAACTATCGGTCCGGTTTTCAGCTGCACGTCATCAAACGGAAGTAAAGCGATGCGGCAACGTCCAACCACCCGCAAGGTATAATTGACGGCCGTACAGAAACTTAGCCGAAAGGCTCATTCAATTAATGAATCGATAACTTAGTGCTGTTAGATATTGCACAGATGGTCCAAGTTTGCATTAGCCACAAACGTACGTCAATGAGTCGATTTAAGCGGTCGACGGTAAGGGTCACTGAAGGAAAGCACGTCGAATGAAGAAGGAAACGGCCGGTATCTGTACGGTATGTAAATTGAAAACGTGCTAGCAGTCGCGCGCAAGATTTAACGCTGTCTAAATAAACAGTTAACCAAGTTAGTCGCAGGTGTAGTTACTACAAGTTCAATGTTACGCTTTTGACACCATCTTAAGTATCTTAAGGATAAGGCTTATAAAACTCGAGACCAATTGTTAGAGCTTTTCTTTTCGTCAAAAACCGAGGATTGATGTATTGAAGATATAAAAATATTTTCCAGTGCAAATTTTATGTAGCTTACAGCCACTTTGTATTACATGTAGTATCTAATATTAGAGGCATTAAGCACCAGGGGTATAGAAGACGGAATTTTTGGCAAGTTGATAAAGATAATGGGAGTTCTTCATTTGTTAGAGCATCTTCATCGCGAACGGTGTTCTACGAATTGGCTACTTATTCAAGTACCGAATAAAATATCAGCCTTACTTTACCTCAGTACCGTTATCTTCATGCTTCAGATTATCAATCTGTAGGTGCTTTAAAGTGAATAATACCTAAATTGTCTCGTCTTCGATCTTAGTCGTCCTAATCTTGTCAATCTTAACTACAAACTCAATAGTTTAGTATTTTTCGGTTTAAGAGTCGGCAAACACCCAACATCCGCCGTTAGACAAGCTTAAGGCCGCTATACAGCGAGGCTTTCGACTAGTCGGGCCTTGAGTTTTAAAATGCAGCCTATCTGACTAATGCTGAGACTAATTTAATAACTAATTAACATACACGCTTAATACAAGCAAACATAAATCAAGATAGGCTCAAGTTAAAATGTTTATTAAATAATGAGCAAGAATCCAGGCGTGCACTCTATGAGCGTTTGGTGTTATAAACTCAAAACATTCCATCATGTTAATTTAAAGACTCGAGCGGTTCTCCTTTCTTTGTTTATATGCTACGGTTTCGATGTTTGTAATGGTTAGGGTAAAGCGCCGATGATCCTATTCATTTTCTCTTTACAAAGAGACCGGACTTTGATCGTCCAGCCCAGTTCACAAATGAAATAACACTGAAGAGGTCAGTGAGCATTATATCTACAATTTATCTATTCGCAGAAATGTTTGCCCCGAGCACCGGACTCCATTGCGTGCGAGACTCGTTTCCGCCCTGTGCTTTTTATTATTCCCAACTAGTTAAAATACTGGGCTTCTCACATTTCCTATAAGCACTCACACATGTTGAACTCTATACTTCTAGTGCCTAACTACGGACACTATTGAAGTCAATTAATACCGCCAGAAATACAAGAAAATGTCCTAACAGTGTAGAGGCAATTATAAATTCATTATTAACTTCTGGGCAAATGTCCTGGACGTGCTGGCTAAGTTAAGGTCGTAACGGTGCTAATAAATTCCTTTAGAAGTATTTCTATTACATGGTCTTTTGGAAAACAGCTGAAGATTTGGCCTCTCGGCGACATCACCGCCGCGGCAAGTGATCCTTGCGGCCGATTAAATTCCGACCACTGCTTCTGCGGATGGTCCTTGCCCTGTGTTCGGTTTGAAACCATTAAATACTGGGTTGGCTGTCGAATTCTAAGGTTGTAACGAACGAGCGACATTAGTCCAGCAGCCATTGCAGAGATGGGACAAACTGTATTACGTTATGCTTAACTTGTCCACATTTGCATGCTTTTCTATGTGATATTCTCTACATGAGTTTCTATATGAGAACTGGTAGAGATTCCCGTTAGATGCTGTCTTCGACACAGCGAGGAACCGATCCCACAAACGCTGCCAAAATGGTTCAGTCAATGTACCCATACGGAGCCATGCGAGGCAGTAAATGCTACAATCTGAGTTCACTCTTCCGGCTTCAGCAACCGACAAATAACTTGCGACTTTATCAATGTTTGACGGTGTCTTATGTGCAGCATAGAAGAACTGTGCCGGTAGTAATATTCAATGTTTGAAAAAGACAGAGTGGAGCAGAGACTTAATAATATGTCGATTCGCTAGTAAAATCCGCAATATATGGGGATTAATTAAACGGGCGATGACGAAGTCTAAGGGTAAAGCGAGGTCCATGGGTAGTTTGGGGATGCTGGCCAGGAATTTCCGCCTGTAACAGTCAGCATGTAAAAAAACAACAAAAATGCTTAGATTGCATCCAAGTACATATACCAATGCGAATGTTTACATGAAGGTTTATGCAAAAAACGTGTTGACTGGCTTACAGATGTCAACAAACTGAACCAACAATGTAAGTGAACAATTTTCAAAACGTCAAAAAAATTAAATTGATAATTAATTATCATTTATGTTTAAATGTATTCAAAACTACTCGTTCTAGCTGGGTATGAGGGCTTCAATTTCCAACTTCCTTAGCTACTGGCAAAAAACACCTCTTTTGCATGTAGTTCTTGTAGACATTTACTTCGATTATATGCGCTACAAATATATGTGCCATTGAACACATTACGGGTGGAAATACTAGTAGCTACATTAGGTCCAAGTATCGGATCATAATCCTCGAAGCCTATGGAGAACCCGGCACATCAATATTTTACGACCAGTCACTGGCCCAATTGCTTCGGGTGCGAGGAGACTAGTGGCTATTTGGGGGAACGATTCGGACGATACGCTTTGTTTGGATTGCGTAATCAAAGATTAGATAACAACGTGATCGTTGTTGTACTAAAGTAACTTCGTTTTCCTTTTTAAAGTGTCTCTTATTAAGGAGTCGAAGCAAACGGAAACGTGTCTAAGCGATGAAGGCAATTTTGTATACTTCAAGATATTGTTATGCGAATACTGGACGGAGAAACGGTAATGTGGCAAACTCCATTTATAGACGCGGGTGGGCTTTATGACTGCATCGAAAAGAGTAGCATACACAGTCCCTGGCCGTACGTTCGATACGAACATAATTAATATCTGCGCTGGTATAAAAGTATGTTCTGTCAAAGCAACAAGCATCAGTATTGTTTAATGTATATTCTTGGATTCGCGATTGGTGATGTTCGAGGGTCGTATCGGTGTTATAAGATCACCACTATATCGAAATAAGTTGTTAATTTATCACTTGTCTCGCTTAGAGTTTATTCCATGTACGTAATATTGCAATGTTCATTCAATATCCAACGACGTTCTTACAGCGTAAGTTTGGAAAAATTTTATTACTCATTACTATTTCTTCTACTTACTAGATACTTTTAATTTGTCGCTGAAATAGCCAAAGCAATCGAACTGCCGAAGCTCGGCGGCATGAAGGGACGCTTGCGCCTACTGATTCGGCTAAACGATGACGTTAATTTCTCGCCTTTCGTCCCTGAAAAAAAAAGAGAAACCGGTAAATTTCGAGCGCTTGGCAAGTTTCCATAACGCTTCTACATTCTCACCATCTATGCTCTTGTGCATATAATTTATCGAAAGATAACGACTATCGGTTATTGATGGAAATGGCGCTATTCAGCAATCGACTAAGCGGGTTCTGATCATGTGACCATCTGCCTATTTTGCACGTGTCGTGGTGATATTCCACTGTTTAATACTGCCGAACCCACATTTTTGGTCGCGAATGTTGAAACTGTTCGACGACAAAAAAGGTAGCGTACTCTATGGTTAGAACAACTGTACAATAAATCAATCAATATGGGTCGATCTCAGCAAATGCCTAGAAAGTGAACAGTTCATTAACTAACTGATCTGCTAAACTAAACTAAAAAAAAAAAAAACTAAATAAATAAACTTTTTTATCGAACAAAGATGAGCTAGTTTTTAGATCAATATTGTGTTAAATAAGTAAGGTACGAAGAGCTGATCAAGCGGTCGCAAATGGTTTAGTGTAGAATAAAGTTAGTTAACGAACGCTTATATAATAGACACGCTTTCTCCTAGATGTCCAACTTTATTATACACTACAAACATTAATCTCTAAGCAAACTCTTTCACAAATAAAAAAAAAACAGGGAATATAGTGGTCTATATGATTGCTCGATGTAATTCTTTCTCCACAAATGGACATGTCGTTGCCTCTAGGCTGATAAGCATTCAATTAATTGTCCCGTAAGAAATTGGACGCTTCGAAAGAATCCCCACTGGACGCAGCACACCTTCGCTACCATTCTTTCTATCCCTCAAAGACTTCCTTGACTTTTCGCGACCTTACCAATCGTTGGAGTAGCTCTAAGCTCGTTCAGCAATTTTTCTATTGTTTTTTTTCCATCGTATCAAAAAGCTTTCCCTTTAAACTGTTTTTGTGTAGTTCTGGGAATTGGAAAAAGTTGCGAAGCCAGATGCGGTGAGGTTGGAAAAGATGCGGTGAGTCATCGAATTTTCTGTAGATGTCTAAAATGAATAGTGAAGTATGGATGGTGATGATAAAGAACCTAAGAGCGATTGTGGCAAAGATCTAATCAGAAACACTTGCTCAACCTGCTTAAAACTTCCTGATACTACTATTTAATGACAGTGGAGCCGGACGGCGTGAATTCGTTATGAAGGATGCCTTGATGACCTTGGTTTTGATCGGGGTTCATTTCTAAATGGATGGTCGAAATATATACGCGCATGACCATTCTGAATTACTTGTTTAAGAACGCTTGGCTTTTCCAGCAGTGCCAAAGGCTTTCCTGATACGCTTCTTCAGAGGCGTTTACCAGCTGGACGTTCAGCCGCTTCAGAATAGACCTTGCCGTTAGCATTTTGACATGAAAATGAGATGATATAAACTATTTGAAATCTCTATCTGTTTTGCTAGCTCTCTCATCATAGTTCACCAGTTAGCAAGTACGAAGTGTTTATCTTTTATGGATTCCTGTTGCAGGCCTTTTACATCCATTAGGTAGAATATGTAACAACGAGCACTCCACGCATTCGGTTATACCGAAGGAGTCCTTATTGCAGGATGGCCGAACAGCATGACTTACGCTACCTATGATCACAGGATACAGAATAGAGTTATTGCATCAAGTATCCAGCTCACCAATCCACAATATGGTTAAATTGACATAAATTTAACCATATTGTGGATTGGTTGGACTTCTGATACATCACTTAACTGACTTTTACCTTTGGTCTCGCTATCGGCAGGATCACTATTGAAGCTACTGCAACCGTCACTGCGAATGCTCGTTCTTATAAACGTTGAAGAGCAACCCACAACCCTCGTCGGCCTAACAAACTACGCTTCTCAGATGGACGACCCTTGCTATACACGTTGTTTCGAAGAAAAAATGTGAGCGTGTGTTAGATATGATATAATCTATATGTTTTTTGTCTGTAACAGCGTTTTATTCAACGACCTAATCATAGGAACTATAGGTTGGCGTGACGAGGCAATTTCCCATTGACGGGTTTCATTACACACCGTTTATTATAATAATTAAACTATAAGCACCCATAAATCGCCACCGAAACGTCGCGGCTACTTTGTTATTTTTAAACTGGAAAAATTTCTGAACTTGGAAACAAAACTGCGTAAACAATGGGGTTGATGAACAAAGATATGCTGGCAAAAATCGTTGAATACTCTGAATTCTAGTTAAAAAAAAAAAAAAAGACAAGACGTCTTACGAACTGAGGAACTGGCCAGTTGTGTGAAAATATAGACGGATAATGTCGGCCCCATATGCTTTACACGATCGTGTACATAGCCTCTAAGTGAGATATGAGACATGCTTCTGCTGTTATAGACCTAGACCTTGTAGCCTAATCAATATTATTCGCTCCATAGACGACTGATATTTAAAATAACGTCACAATACGACCTTCGGCTTCACTTAACAACTAAGCATTGATAGTAGCAGTATGCAAGGAATACCGAAGGATTTGGATTCTCTTAGCTAGTAGTGTTCCAAACTGAGGTCATCTTCTTTGCAGCCTCCGCGACACAAGCTAAGAGCAGTTCCATTCGTTGTATGTACGTTCTTACGTCTACGGAAGCCCCATTATCAGACTCACCGCTATCAGACTTATCACCCTGACGTCATAATGTGTCGAAAGTACCTTTTGCCTTATCCGTTTTATGACGGCAGCGTATTTTAGGTTTGACATGAAAAACAGACCACGAACTTAGCTTCGGTAAAGCCAATTGCTTAAGAAATAAGACTGCGGATATCTAAACGTGATGAAAGTGTTTATCAAATTCAGATGCATAACTGACTCCCTTCTTATCACGCGTGGTACTAATTACGCGATTTTTAGCCATCTTTCGTTGATTTGTATATGAGTAATTGCAGTCTCTAATGAACGCGCGTCATACATCGACTTTTACCAAGTACTACTATTGACCACTGAGAACAACACTCGCCGTTCTAACCATTCTGACCACTGCCGACGCGGCCTATTCGAGTTGACGGCCCCTGCAAGCGACATATGAGCATGCATGTACGAATTCTTGTTGCATATCCGCCGGCCAAGTGAGGCTTTCAAGACATGTTGCACCGGCCATTTCCACCATCAGTCGTACTTTGCCGCGCCGTTAACTCCTACATTTTTTGCATCTTTTTTTTTTTCACGTTTTCACACACATATGCTTAAGTAACTTGAAGTAGGTAAGTAACTTAACGAATAAATCGCTGTTCGGACTGATACGGCTGTTGGCAGTCATTAGTTTCAAAGTGCGTTTACTATAAGCACATCTTTCAAATCAGTACATCATTAGAATGTAGGGAAATGGACAGACAGCTGGATGGGGAAACGTACATTTTTTTATCGTTTATTTCTTACCGTTCCATCAGTTTGTTTTTCTTCCGTGTTGCTTTATTCAGTTTGATTCGTTTCATTGCCTAACGTAACAGGCTAGCAAGCCATGATATTACGGTCAGTATTTCGAAAATTTCGGGCGATGAAAATGGCTACGGCTCGGGAACCTTCGTGAATTAAGAGAGCGAGGCCGGCCTCGTCAGATCGGTGTCGTCTCTCATTAGATAGCGCCGACAGCAAACGAACGATACAGTCCGACACTCGGCCTGATAATCGTATGTGTTAAATTAATGTCCATGTAATGTTATGATCTATTTCGGTTGTCGGTATAGGTCGAGAGCACCACAAGGCTTAGGGACACGGAAGAGTGAAAAGCATGGCTGAAACACAGCCTGTTTCAATTGGCACTGCCAACTTCGAACGATGCTTGGAGCTGATCACTCAATGAAATAGAGGCAGCATTTCTTCTTTCGTGGTACATTCTGCTGTTCGCGTCCGCACGCCGTCAGCAACGGCAAAGTTGACTACGAAATTTTATGCAGTCTCGCGTCTATGTGACGATGATGGGTTGGACCCTGAGCGCCTGTGCGCCGTACACAAAAGCACCGTTCGGAACGTTATACGTTTCAATCGATGATCTAAACAGAGAATACAAATTTTGCATGATGTCGTCGCTCGTCAAACCTGATCACAGTCAAGCAACAGCAAAGGAGGCGTTGACATAAGGTGACGAAAGGTATCATCCGAAAGTTCTGCCGCCGAAATTTTGTTACGGTGACGTGTTTGGCTAATAAAACCGACTTTATCCAGACACACGGTTTGTTTTACGTTGGAAGAGGCCAGCCGTTGGAAACAATGCTCGGCGACAGTAGTATCAGACGTAGAATTTTCAACGTTTATTCGCTCTATCGAACAGCAGCGCTGTGAAGTGCCCACTTGATTGACACAGTTGCGAATTGTTTGTCCATTATAGGACGCTTTGATAGCGAAGATCTTTGTTGAAGGACAACTGTCAGAGAGCCCCGATTAGCCCTCTGGAACTGCGTGGTTTACGTAGCGCTGATGTAACGGTAAGCTAATGATTTGTTTCTCTGATATTGTTATTCAATAGATGTTGTCGAGAAGGGCTTACTATGTATTACTTCACAGGATTTCCAAACGTCAACTCAAGATCGAAAGCTCGTTCAACTTTACAATGCTAAAACGCATTACCAAAACTATCGAACTGAAGCGTCAATAGCCTCAAAGGGTTGTACTATTTGAGTAAGCCTGGTGTTCATCGCAGTCGCTGCATCCGTACCGATATCTATGCTCCATTTCTTCAGAGCTGAACCGTCGACAAATCAGAGTCTCTGAGCTCGACAACTTCGCGAAGATGTACTCACAACGCATGATTGTGAGAACGTATGGGTTCTTTATGGCAGCAACATGTTGTCAGGCCGCACGGTATACGCCCAGATACAAAGTTTCTGTCAGATTCTAGACACGTCAATGAACTCTCGTGTAATATCTGCGCCGAAATACATACGCTGGTAGCACCTTGATGCGTTAAGCCAAACCCAATCAACGAGTTCCATATACTAATATGAAATAATGAAGATAAACACATGAAAATGATAATGGTTTATGATGATCCTATGGCTCAATTCAAATATTACACAACAAGTTTAACAACTACTACTAAGTTGGTTGATGTTAAGGAATGCCTAACGGCGACACCGGCCGTAATACTCGAGGTTTCTACCTATATATAGACCAAACGATGTAATGGTGACGTGATTGTCTACAAAATCCTTAGACATGTGCTGACCTGAATTTGAAATCGGACGTAGATAGACTTCGTCTTATGCTAGCGACCAGCACTCCAATGCGGAATTAATGGCAACGCAAACATTTGTTTTTGACTTCACCTTCGTCTAGATCATCTGTATTCCTCTCATATATATTGTCCACTTACAACGCTAAAATAATTCACTTCAGAGCGAACCTATACTTTCGGTGAGCAATATATTATACATGTAGATTTGTAAACAATGGCAACGGTATCAGCCTAGGTAGTCCAACCTCAGCTATATAATTAGTAAAAGAATTGAGATAAAGCAGCTACTCTTAGCACTTTCTTCTAACAACAAGGTCCAATCGTTACTTTGTTAACTACGTAAACTACTACAGCAGCGGAACCACCTTTATTCGTGATCTAAGACTCAGTATAGTAAACCTGCTTACAATATAGGTCTATAAAAGTAGATCTTGCAAGATAAACGCAGATGCGCAAGCCCATGACAAAACGCTAGGACACAGGCTAAGCAAGCGAAAACAATTGGACGACTGGGAAGTTTTAACTTGCTTAACAAGCGCGCACGGGTCATGCACTCGAATTGGAACTGAATCAAGACCTGAGCGCTCACTGCGCTACAGTTTCCCCATGCGATGACATAAAACGATCTTAACGGCTAGGCAGAATTATCGATGAACTAGTCCGGTTCCTGCGGGTGTGTAGGGCAAATGTTATGATGAAGTCGGTTCCTTTTATGGCACTCATTGAACACTAAGCGGCTGAATCAATCAATCAGGTGGATGAAGGCTTTAGACTAGAATTTCTTTGCCCACTTATCTTGGCTAGGCAGTTTCAGTAGCTGTGCAATCAAATCTTTCCCAAGGATGATTAGATACCCCCGCAACAATCGTAATTTGGGTAACTTCCCAGCTGTTCAGTTAACATTATAGTTAAATGCCTCTATAAAAACTAATGTTTCGTATATTAATTTTTATAGTATCGCAATGTTATGAGGCTTAAACATCTTATCCGATATCTATTCATACGTGTAGTATTAGCTGCGCTCTACTCAGGTAGTGAATGTAAATAATAATCATATTCTTTCAACATATGTTGTTTGCGTACGAGTATGGCACGAGTGTCGATCGGGTACGTATAACAGTCCAGCCGCCGTCTCCCTTCGCTACCTAAAACAGAGCCTTGTGCTTATCGAGTACTGCCGCAGATGTTATTAAAGCTTGCTAGCCAAAAAAAGCCTGACACTTATAATGTCTTGTTTTTTAAAAATTTTTTTATTATTATTATTTTTTTTAATTTTTTTTTATTATTTATAATATAATAATATTATATTTATTATTATTATATATTATACATATAAACATATTGTCATATTATTTAAGATAAGAAAATCAGTAAGCATGAAGAAATACATCTTCCATTTCGGTACATTTTTGAGCAGCATACGGTTTAGTGTAAGCAGCTACGTTACAACGTACCATCGCCGGATATGTATATTCACGTTATGTGTAGATCATGTAGAAAGCTAGGCATCATAATTTGACGCATTTAGCTGGGTTACCAGGAACCCACAAGCCGCTAGTTTGAATACGTATGGGATTTATTCTGAGAATTGTTAGCAGTCAAGCTAAATAGCTGAAAAAAAGAAAAAAAAAACGCGCTAACGAAAACAAAGATGCAAAAGATCTCACAAACGTATATAAAATTTGCTCTTCTCTTGCATTGGCATCGCTTTTTCGTCGTGTAGAAGCCTCTCCTGGCAACACAACATGACGAAATTACCTTTTGTAGATTGAGCATTGTTTAGCGATTTCCTGCGACTGAAGCAATCTGAAGCACTCAATTCACCGTAATTGATCTGTATGGCACGAACGAATTATGAAGATCTCTATAGATTTTACCAGAGTCCGGCAACCTCGACCAGAATCCAGTTTTTTTAGTCTACGTTAAGTTCTATTCCGCAGAACTAACGACCGAATCGCGTTTTTGCAACGAAAGGCGTAGATGTGTCATGTACCCTAATCGACTTAGACAGATATTGCTTGCTGGAGTCGGACAGATTGCCGAAGTGCGAATTTACCCTTGGACACAAATAATCTTTGGCGGAGAGCGTACTGAATTCGCAAATGATCGGCCATCGTTTAGGATTGAGCAACGGAATCGACTTCGTGGGTTTGCACTGCTCGGACCATTAAATTAATTAAAAAAGATCGGATCCCAATGGCAAGTTCCTCAAAGACGGGTCCAAAGTAAACATCAATATAAATAGAGGTGTAGCGATCGCACCTTGTTTCAAATGTTTGTCACTTGACCGATATCGTTGCCATCGTATCGTTCGAGTCCTCTAAAACTCTGATTTCTACTTGCCAAGCACCGGTTCAGTAGGAGTCGTCAGAGCATTCGTAAAGGACATAATCAGAAGTCCATATTAGTAATAATATATAGGCACAAAAAATTCATTACATATTTCTCTGACAAGAACGGTGTTTAGTCGATATGGGATTCGTCCTTCTATGCAACGGCAATCGCGTCTTCGAAACGCTTATGAGCTACGACCTTATTTAAAAAAAATAGGGATCGATGCAGATTTTGTCGTTAACGTTAGTCTAATGTAAACTATCTAGGAATTTAACTACCTGAAGGACCGCGAAAGAGACCGAGTTTGGTATTTCGCAGGGGCTTCATTTAAGCAGACGCGTAAAAATCCTAGCGTGATTGAACATAACCACACACATGCTCAGATCTAACGGTGAAAACTTTTTGCAAAATCAAGTTATGAAAATTTAATAGTTAGTCAAAGAAAGACGAAAGACGCCATCAGGGGCAAGTTTCCATCCGAATGCTCATAAAGGAAGATCAGACGTCCGAGTCCGAAACGAAGACAAAGGTGGTAATTTTGAGTTGTTGTTCGCAAGTGCGGCTAATGCTACTCTGCCGAAGTAGAAGCCAGTAGTAGAAGCTAAAATCAATGAAACTGTCTGTCACGGTAGCAAAAGCCTCAATAACATAATGAAGTTTCTACGGGAGCTTGAACATGGCCTTCTAGGTCTGAATTATATATTTGTGAAGAATAGTCAGTAAGATTTTTTTAGTATGCTTGGAACGGAGCATTCCATGATCAGACGAATTTACGTTGAGCGTCGACTCACACTGACTGGCGTTGTTAGTATTCTGTGCGGGATGCCAAACTGATGTACCGGCTAAATCAGTTATAGCTGCACACCTAGAACTGGCGTCCTCTGCGTAGCATTACACGAACGGCAGAGATGCGAAAGTTTCTGCCAATCACGCGCGTTTTAACTAGAAGTTTATGAAGCACTTTGTCAGACTCCATTTCATCTTTTTACTGAGCTATTCGTCACGTGAAATTACTACGCCGTTAGTTATGCCAACTTCTAGGGGGACGTCAAAATGACAATCTATATCAGGGGACTAACGGCTCCCAAACTCACGGTGTCGTAGTCCGTACGAGAGCGATTGACGCTCGTCAGCTGGTCCGAAAGGTAGTACATCAGTGCGAAAACTAGCTTCCGTGCAATTACAATGCTAATGTATTCTATGCTATGATGAATGAATTTAACTGTCCTTACAATTTGGTCCCTTTAAAAATTACTTTTTGGTGATTAATTAAGAACTTCTCCATTGTATCTAACTCCATTCGCTGTTATGTAGAACATTTTGATATCGGAGATTAGCATTGACATAATGCCGTCAGTCTGCCGCTTCACAACCAAATCCTTCCGTAACTATGCGACGATTCTTTCCGAACAATCCTGTCATTTGTTTAAGCATAGCGTCCCGTGTATATTGATTGTCATAGCGATAGCCGTCCCGCAGAGAGGGTAACAGTGATCACTTTAGGCATGTAGAAGCTTTTGAGTAATGTGACGTGCGACTCTATGGCAAAAATGATGCCATAGTCTGTGTAAAATAGAAATAGCTATCTATGAATTTAATGTTGACAAGTTGCCGCACTAAAAAAAAACTAGCTAGTTTCATACTGGTCTGGCGAACATCTTGACGCAAGGCTCGGTGCCGATACTAACACGATAGCCTTTTAAAAAGAGCAGTGATGGTAGGCCAAAGATGCTTGAATAGGCAAGACATCGACGAAGCTGCCTCTGTTTTAATCCTCTGTCCTTAGGAAAATATAGCGTATCTTTCACATCAACAAACAATACATCATTATCTGAAAAGATAGTCGAAAACAGGTCCGTTTCTCCGTTACGTCTGCGTTGGTCGATAAAATCAACGAAGTGTTTTTGTGGTAACTCCATTTTAAGAGATGAGAAAGTTGTGTGAGTTATTAAGATCACTTTCACAGAAGGACACTTAGATGATCACATGCTTTTTTTCTTTTTTTAATATCTGAACTAATAGAAGCATGTGTGTGCATTTTTGCCATAAATATAGGAAGTACCGCCTTCGAACAACTTTATATGGGATTAATTTGTCACCAAATTTTAAAGTCAATGAACAGGTTTTAGCTGTCCTTTCTTCAGGGAATCCGTAGATGCCGATATTAAAGTTATCTTCATTAGTAAATAATCGCTAGTGGCTGAGTTTTGGCAATAAACTACTTGTGCTTCAGAATCACGGACTACGCATTCGATACTAATTGCTCCAATATACGTCAACTACACGACCCTTCATGGAACTCATTATTTCTGAAAGATGATTAGTACGTAACATTTTCTGCAGTTGTATCAGTTCATAGATCAGGTTTCGGATAATTTTACAACGGGAAAAGATGAAATTATAAAGGAACGCAGAAAACAGAAGATCTACAGATCTTCAGATTATGTTGGGTCAATAGGAAGAGTGAATGTTTAATGTAGAATCTTCCTGCGTATTCGTTTGCAAAACAAATCGATTTGCAGTACTGCACTTCGGTACGTTAATTTCGTTGTTGCACGCTTAAATGATCTATACATACATACGTACAATCTAAACTCAGCGCGCCTTACTCCATGTTCTTTATAGTTATTAGAAAAATTAAAGGACAAAATGAAGACATAGTGAATCTACGTAAGGATTGGGTTATCTTATGTGGCTAAGGCGAACTACATACTCCATCTTTACAGTTTGATTCTGCGTTCTGGTAGAGCTTTACCGCCTTGAAGTTCCTCTATACCTGATGGATAATATGATGATTTGAGTTGCGTAACTAATAATGTTGGCAAACAATGGTTATGACTATGACTTATTATGTGCGCCCTATCTAAGCAAGTGCCTCGCGTTCAATGGGTTCGCATATGATAGCTAACATGGATCCTGCCACGCACCCAATGTAAAGGCACGTTCGCATAACGCGCAAACCCTACACATCAAAGCTGGTCATTTTGAACGTTCTTTAGACTCTAGTTAATATTGCGAGCAGACTTGTGTTGTCGTAGCGTAGCAGACTTGTACACAACTCACTGCCGACATTAGCGTCATTGATTCTCGCACGCTCATAGTCGATAGGATTGGGCCAAGAAAATCTTTGTGCCGCTGGGGAACTTATGCCCTAGTCATGTGGGAAATCTTTCCCACTTCGAAACCGCTAAGCTTTTCCTAAAAATTTCTTCATACCTGACCTTTCAAGCAAGCTGCGCGAGTTTAAGCAAAACCGTAAAGGTTTTGAACCTTTTATAGAACCTGGTTCTTGTCGCGACATCGTGCCAGTTCTTTCTATCGTTGGCCGATCTACGTGTCCAACTATGACACGTATAGATGGAGCTCTTATCTCGGCGGTAAAATATTTTAGACCGAAATCCAATCACAGCGAAGACCTTCTACTAAGCTCGATACATTATAAGGTGGCTTTTGGAATAATTCTCGCCTGTGCGATCCTCACTGGACTTACTTCGTGGTACTCCCCGATTGAATGCACTAGGCCGTCAGGCAGTGTGTTCGACATGTCGTAAGTAACTTTCTATTAATTGTTCAGCTGATTTTAGAAATGGTAAAATCATGATGGTGCGAAAAAGTGACGGATTACCTCATAAGCATCTCATTGTTATGATGCAGTTCTTATGAAGTGCGACTGTTCCCTTTTTGTTTCAAAGTCCATTGACACGACTGGCAGATCGTTTGCTACTGAGGTACAAGCTTTTATTCGCTGATTATGATTTAACATAAGTAAGAACGTATGCGAATGCTAGGATAGCATTTGAACTTTTACCTTCACGCGTACCTCGTGCTATGAAGGAGGCTCTCTTGGAGTAGTGCTTCGATCATATGAAGATTGTGTGATATTTTCAGATACGTGAGACAGAAATGCTATGCATATTCCTCGTACATTATTGAAGGCCCACACGCTGACGAAGGGATCTTTCATGGAATTATTAATCGAGCTTCAAACGAGAAGAATTCCTATGTCTACGTTAATTATTACCAATGGGTCACTCTCTGCTTGGTTATACAAGCCGCAAGCTTTCAGGTATTATCTACCCTCGTGCGAAGCAAACATTTGATCTACTTTATCAAGTGGACAACCAGTTTTAACAGTGATACAAATCGTTTTTCTTAAAACATAATTTTTTCGTATCGTACCCCATTGTCGTACACGCTTATTCAGCATCAACTGTATTCTTAGAGAATTCAATTGCTCGGGTGGATTTTTAGCGTCCTTTCAGCAGTGTAGCTAAGCGGCTTCGTGGACTATCTAACCTTCGTATTGTAGATGCTAGATGTTATAGATCTTAGCTTCAGCTGTTTGTACATCACGTAACGCTCGAATAGAAATTTATCTTCATCATATCTAATGAGATTTCTTCCATTACCTTGCCGACTATCTTCGCTCTATCCTTAAATCAGGTTCCTCGCGTGTTGTGGAAAGCCTTGGAAGGCGGCCGAACCCGTAAACTCGTCGAACAGTTTAGAGAACTCGAGGCTGCTACGAACAACGTACGTGTTGAACGAATCATCTTGCTGGCTCAGCGACTTCAATCTCGACGACAAAACGAGACCACTCGCTACTTCTATATGTTCTTGATATGCCAGGCCTTCTACTTTTTCAACGTTATAATACAGTTCTCGTTAACTCAGAACTTCCTTAACGGCCAGTTTATCAGCTTAGTGCCGAAGTGGCTGAAAGGAATGCCTGTGCTCAACATCGTGTTTCCGAAGGCGGTCAAATGCGATCTAGAATCATACGGATCTGGTGGCAGTACCGAGCATCAGAATGTAATCTGTATATTGGCGATAAACGTTCTCAACGAAAAAATCTACATTCTTCTGTGGGTCGTCTTTATGCTGGCTTTGGTGACGGCCATCTTGCAGTTGGTTTACGTCACCGTGATGGCGACTTCAGAGAACTTACGCAACAACGACCTCGAAATCCCTGAGGAATTCAGAAAAGGCAATACGAGCGGTAGGCCACTAGTGACTCAAGGTGAATGGCTTTTGCTGAGATTCCTGAAAAGCAACCTGGACGATAGCCGATTATTCGAAAACTTCATTAGCGAATTCATAAAGAATCGCATCCATAGATACGTAAATCAAATCTAATTGTCCTACTCGTTCATCGTCGATAGCGTATTGCAAGCGTCCATCGTAGGAAATCGAATTAGAGATAGCGAAAAATCACACATTAGCCCAAACCCAGAACAGTAATTAGCCCAAATTGATGCAACTAAACATTTTCCACTTCGAAGGAGCGGGTATCCAAAGATCAACACACACAGGCACTTGTGTATAAATATACGCAAACAACGCTGCATGCAACCGCTTAGACACCATTTTTTTTTAGATACCAAACAGACACATCATTCGTATGTTGCTGTTATTATTATGGCTGTCTACTAATACATGGTCACTTTATATAGCTGCGCGAATTCACGTTATGCGATTGAGTCTGATCGATAGTCTTCCGGTTGGGTTTCATCCGATTTTTCTCTGTTCTCTAAATAGATATCATTGTTCATATGTATACATAGTGAAACATATACTGTATGTGTAAGGAAGGCTCAGTTTGTTTAGCCATCTCAGTTCGCCCGTGCTGCTAGGTACTTCCTTACACAAAAAATATTGTCCTATATAGTCAGCTTGCGCATAATATGCGTAGGACCTCGTTCGTTTTTTGGTCAGTTATTAGAAATGATGATGATGATGATGTGTTTTCTGAGAGCAGACGGATTCTCGTCATATGTTGGCATTGCAACCACAGCATTTAACGTAACCGGTAAAGGATTTGTTTCGTTAATACCTCTCTAACAATTACTCATATTAATCAATTTCGGCTGGATAGATTAACATTAAAGATAAACACTCGACAATCTTTTAGGAACACATTTATTAAATGGGTACAGTCCAGCAATTTTCTACTCGATAGAAGCGTTAGAGCATTTTATTCTGATGGGCACCAACATATCTTCGTATATTAGGTAACACCTTTTGCGTTTTTGTCTCGCCTTGTTCAGCTCTTCCATTTTGTCTGACGATTGTTGACGCCTCCATTGTACCAACTGGAGGCCATTTCCAAAACGTTGTATATTACCGCATCGGTTTGGAGCCGTTTAGAGCGCAAACTCACTGAGTGAAATATGTAAAACATACCTCATGTTCAGCGCTGTTCTCCCATATAGTCAAAGGAAGGACTTAGACGGTGCTCGGACCACTTTGCCTATTTACGGTAAGCTAGATGCGACAAGCTGTCCCTTCGGTCATTTCGCACACACACACTATAAGAAGCAATATAATCATATTCGAGCGGGAAACCTCGTATTCCCGCAGCGCCTTGTGGATCTATAGCACTAGCTAGGCCACATTTGGTGCGTGGCTTGTTTTGCGTCTGTTGAGTTTCCATCAGAGCTCATAGGAGGAATGGCGACCTTATTTGGCTGATTGTACCAGCTTTTGCTATTTGTATTGAAATTTCCATAAGTTTGGTGCTCATATTTGTACCGACGCTTCACCTGCGCTTAACCGCTGTTCGAGTCACACCAACTTTACTCAGAAAAATAAATGAAATTATTTATTATCAATCTGTGTATTGCAATTAGTAAAGCAACAGTGACTAAAATAGTTTAAACTATAAAGTATAGAAGAGAACTGAATTAATAGTAGAGAAAGCTGCCGAAATTGTGGCAGCTTTGAAGACCGAATCACAGCAACAATCCATGTGATCGTCCTATAAAGCTATTGTTTTTGAACAGTACAGAGAAAATTCTGTCATAGAATGAACGAATTTTTCTTCATCGTCACACGTGATCAAATTCGGTAACTTTAAAAGCTCTGTGTTCAGCGCATGTAAAGCAACGTATTATCTATAATATAAGCACAGATGATCAAATTCATCTACATAATGTCAGTTTTTATAACACGAGTTTGTTTTCGCATCATCTAGTATACACTCAATAACTGTTTTAGCATGTAGGGTAGTTGCCATGTTTATGTATTATCAACAGTATCGTTATTATAACTACTATTATCATTACATATACTACACATATGTGAATAGAGGAACTTGTTTATTCTGCGAAGAAGGTTACATGTAGTTGTTTATTTACAAAACCAAATGTCAATTTTTTTTTAGAACATTAGCCAAACCTTGCATGACTTCAACAGCATTTCCATGCCACAATCCCTGGCATATACATCTGAGGATGTCGACTGTGAACTTCTCAACTCCTTCAGCTATTTATTTTGTCTAAATAAATCCTCGGTATCGCCTATTCGGTGTAGCATTAAGAACCTGCCTTTACTAGAAGGTCGAACTGGGGGTGAGTCTTGCTGGACGGATACGAGGTTCTGTCAACAGACCTGTAAAAAAACCTGGCAACAATCAAGATGCACATTACCTGCTCAAACCACTTTATTTTGTAGTAGAACACTACGGATGTGGTTTTCCTTCTGGCCTCTGTTAACATGTACTGGAATTGCGATGGGCAAATATAATCGCTCAGGTTTTTTCATTACGACCTCTTGTTGTTCGCGAGTTTCGCCAGAAGGAGAGGAAAAATTTTGTTGAACAAGAGTAAGAGGGGCAATTTAGAGACAGAGTAAAGACCTAGTTAAAATAGGACGCCACCCTATATCACGGCCAGCAGCAAGAGGTGACATTTACATAAGGTAACGTAGCTTGTGCTCTGTGGGGAACAAATTGAGAGGTAAGAAACTAAGGAGTAACAAAAAAAAGCGAAAATATTTCTTACAAAACGGTGCATTTTTCGGGCAGGAATTTCAACAAAGGCATCGCTTGGCCTTCACATTACTCGTATATTAAAAGTTCGGACGATACTTATTACGATGATTGCATAAGCATGTTCCAGGAAACCTTGTTTGTCAGTCGCTGTATTACCTTCTTATAAAATTAAAATTAAAAAAAAATTGATTCTAGTCGACCCTTATGTCCTTTATCCGTTACAATTTATGTAGTGCAGAAACATGTAGTGGCAACATGAATTGAATTAGATGAATCACGACTAAAGAATTATTATAATTACTATAAGTGTTAATTATTCTTACCTATAGTTTGCAAGGCTATGGTATAAAAGGATAATGAGATGCAATATACTATTATATTATCACACAGTTAAAAAACATCTCACTTTATCTAGTAGAAGACAACAACCATAGCACAACAGCACTTCCCATAAACGTATTTTCATAACATTTGTGGAAAGATCAAAAAGCATCTTTTCGGCTTAGCTAAGATGCTAATTTCCTAACAAGTTCGCTATTTATCACGATGTTTCCCTAGGAATACAGGGTGTCCCAAAAACACACTATTTAACAAGTCATCACTCCCTGAGTGTTCCCTCTATTCAGCTGAAAGAACAATCAGAAGTTTGTGACATGTGAAATACATTCGCAATGTATCACGCTGAAAATTACAACGTCGATCTGAATTATTGGGAAAAATGAGTGGACCAAAAAAAAAATAAAATTGCAAAATTTTCTTGGAAGTATCAAAATTTAACAGTAGTACGAGAAGAATAACGTACGGAGTTTCTAGCAGATCCACTAATACGATTTACAGTTGGATAATATAGAGGTAACTTGCAACGATCGGAACTATTTACGAAAGAGTAATCAATCAAACCGTAAATCTGGTATCAACAAATCAAATGTCCATCGGCTACAAGCTTTACATGAAAATGACTGAAAAAAGACTGTTCAGCCAGACACAGGTCCACGCTGCAGAGAGATAAGCTAGAAAAAAGTAAGCGGGTTTTCAATTAAGACAGACGCTGCTCCAATAGTTGAATCACAAACGTGAACTTCACATTTTTAATTGTACATATACAGCTATATAAATCCCTGGTCATTTCGACGCTCTGCCCTAAATTATAATGTATCGAATCGATATTGAGTCATTGGCGTTTAGTTACCTTAGAATTTACCCGTTTGTGAGAAACGTCTGTCTTGAAAGTCTGCTATGGTTGAGACAAACGAGTTCGTTGCCGAACCGCACATGTTAAAAAACAACGGTTTGATGGTGTACGCAGTAAACCTAAGCTACGAAATACATACAAATTTGTTTTAAATATTCAGTAGTGAATGCGTTGAAATCGCGAAGCGTATTAATCGTCTCCTAAAAACTTTTACAAAAAAAGCACACATTTAGATGATCATATTCGATGGAGCCCACACAAATAATCATGCAGACCTTTTCCGAACTCGTACTGACGGATGTCTCAGTAGAATTAGTCACATAAATTACAGCGTCGATCCGAATGCGGTTATCTTAGACGAAAAGAGCATGCAGATTGCCTCTATTACCTGACGACATATTCAAAGATATGATGAAGTCACGCGTATTACGCTGTTACGTCATTTCGATCAAATCACTGCCCGTGCTCGTTATCTCAATGCTGCCACTTTTTAGCAAACAAAATTTCTACTTTCTAAACAATGACAAAGGCGGATACGCAACGAGGGCCATACACGAAACGATTAACAGCAAAGGACCACTGCCGGTCGGACATTAGGAAAAAGGATAGCATTCTCGTTTTTATTCTCGAACGATTTCGAGAATAGAAAAAAGATGATCAGATAATTAAGATGATTATTACGATCCTGCGCAATACGCAACATCTGTTTAAAGACCGTTTGAGCAATGATATCGCGTACTGTTGATTTGTCATAGCTGGTCTTCTGTCGAAATCCATACGAAAGAACCAAACCGCTGAAAGGAGTAGGTTTTTTTTTTATATATATAAGAACTTCATTGAAATAAGGACTGAAAAGGCCTATTCGAATTTACTTAAGCCATAGATACGAACTTCTAAAGTGGAATCATAGAAGCAAGCTCTCCCCGGGCAGACTTCCCGTAGTATTACTAACAGTGTCTATAGTTAGGGCTTGAGAACTTTAGAGATACCGTTTACAAATGTACTCACGTACATCTATGCCATTTGCCTCGCTGACAAAGTGAACCCCGGGGGAAAGAAATTGCGTATATACCGCAGATAAGGGAGACCGCAATGGATGTGCAGCAGCGGAGAGATAATGACCACGCCGGGGCTACTAAACGTAAGCGAAATCCCTACTGAACATCTGAAAGCTAATCATACACTGAATGAGCCTCTACTGACCATGGTCCTGTTTTGTTATACGGCTGAACCGATGTAATGGTCGAGCTAATTGCATTATGTCTCTTTCAAATTGCTCTTCCTCAAGAACTCTACAGAAATTACCGGAAATGGGCCTGATTCAAAAACCGAGTGCGCTTGACGGAAGAATTCTCCAATGCGGTGGTATCTGAAGCTACCACAAGAGCATCTCCAAATTGCCTCACCATATAAATTTAAAATTTTGCAAATAGCTATTTGTTTTAGGTCGAAATATAAAGATGCTGCATCGTTTGCTCGCAGGACAAACGTTATGATGAGTTTGTGGTCCAGTGAAGTGACGCTTTTCATATTCACTTCACTCTGTCACGTCTGACAAAAATGGACGTGGAAAGTCTGACCTACAAACCGGTGCTGAGGGAGAATCTGATTTTTGGTAAATGTTTAATTATATATTCTCGAATCGGTAGCCGTGAGACATACGCATGCGAATAGATACAACAATTATTGGTCGAGCTGAAACCCTTTGGTCAGGTGTAGCATACATTTTGATGTTGAAAAAATCGGACTGAACTTTATATTGAGTAGACAACTTGATTTAGCCTAGTTCGCAATACCGGACCGCGGCTAATATTTGTCTATGTAATCGTACTGTTTTATACCGCGATCTTATAAAATAACATGTATTAAACACAAAGCACTCTGGGGCTTGGATTCAAACCGTTTGAGCTCTACTTAAACTAAGCAAATGTTTGGGAGTTCATTGCAAGTATATCGATAATCCAAAAACATACTAACGATCGAAATTAAAAGCACAGAGAACTAGCGGCTGTAACAAACTTCGCAATTTCGAAGGCCTAAATTAAATCATCTAAAATGGACGCCATGTTAAAGTCTTCTTTAAATCGTTCGAATTTTAGCTTACGTTAACAGCAATGTTGTAAATGGCTGAGTATCGTCAATCAACACCACTTAGCTTGTGTGACCATAATTTGACGTGGGGATTATTATATAGTATCATCTGTCTTAGCATTCTAGTTATTCGAATTCAGGCGGTTATTACTAGTGTCGATGATATATATATATATACATATGGCTCTCAGCATTGGTTCAATCTTACAACTCGATCGGTTTAAGAAGCTCGAAAAAGAGTAGTAAAGCAAATAATAAAGCTAATGAGCGTCAGAGATAAAATTCGCAATGACAGCGCCTTCGTAGCTTCAGCTAGAGCTCGCACCAAGAGAAATTTACGACAATCAAAATAGTGCGAACGCCAAAATCTAAGTTACAATTGTGCTGCTTCTCCGAAGTTCACTCCGAAGCTTGAAACATTGGCGCCTCATCGGAATCCATCGCCAAGAACGTGTTCGACTCTATTTTTTGTTAATAGCTTGAGCTCTACGTCTCCGTCGCCGAAAAAACTATTTACTAACAATTGAAAAATGTACATAAGCTAGTATTTTTGTTGGTAAAAAGAGAAATAACTACGTGTATACGCACAATTATGGATTCTAGATATACAGAACTATTCTAAGTAGGCGTTTTTTTGTTTTGTCAATGTATGTAGTTATAGGACAGTTTTTCTAAACGGACGAGAATAACGAGTAGGAAGGGACGAACCAACTAAAAGACGTGTCGTCACCCGCTGTGCCACGCATGGCTTCTACCACAGATTCTGCAGGAAACCAAATTTGTTTGAGTCTCTCGATACATGTAAGTACTTTAGAGGAAAATTGTGATAGATAACATGCCGCTTGCTGCGCCTAGTGCCATCCCTAAAATATCTGGCAGATTTTTCAAATTTCGTTTATAAGGCTTATACGACGCAAACTGTTTCAAATTGTCCCTTTCTGAGATTACGATATTGTGCTGCTGATTTATGTTGATGCAGTTTTTTTCCAGCTGCCGACGAAGGTGAATAAATACGGTGTAATTTTGTTTTTTTTTTTCCAAACTAACCGATTTACACCTCGCGCTCGACTAAAGTAACCTAGCCTATGACAAAAAGTTAAGCTAATTTACTTTAATACACCATTGTTCGCCCAGCTGACAATTGCGCATTAGGAGTATTTATTTATTTTGTCGCTTATAATCTAATATTAGCTTTTTGCTACTGTCATCGCTTCACACGTTTCTTACATCTTTCGTTTGATTTTTCTTTCTAAGTCAGAAACATAGCGTCATAATTATGCGATTGCTACACTGAATGCCGAGCGGATTGATTGCAAACCAATCTACCGCGACTGATAAAAAATACGTCCTTTTGCTGGCACAAGATGCACTGAAATGGAAAAACTTCTCTGAATAAATAACGATATTGAGTGTTATAATTATCTCTCTTTATATATGTAGTTCATATTGGTTATTAACTATGAATAGAGAACATCAACAGTGTTTGCTTAGACGTCATATAATAGTCTCCCACGTGGCGAATCAGCGAAGAAATTGCCACAGAAACCAATGGCTATTAGAACATAGATGAGCGCCTTTCTAGCGTCGTTCCTAAATCTTTAGATATAAAGCAATAACAGAACAGTGGCTATAACATAACACCATGGCCGTTTACCTCCGTCTTTACGATGGATGTATCAACGATGTTATTAACAATTTCATCATTATATATACATAGTAGTAGCGGTAATAAGCGACTGTGCTGTCGAGGCTAAGAAATAACAACATATTATTCAAGCGAAACACGATGTCGTTTATATTTTTTTAGACTTCTTTTTCGTCGCCGTTTTTGCATCCGCGTTAAGCTCTCGACTTCTGTTAAAAAGCCGTTTCGCCAGGTGTCGTACGGTAATCATGTGACCCCCCATTTGGTGTCAGCGCACATCTTGCTAAATGTATCGAGAAATGGAAGAAAGACCCTTATGTTGGCCTGGTCTTTCATTTGCTATTGCAACAATTTTGTGTATTCAGCATATGCTCTAGCGCCTTTTGCTACTTTTGAGAATAGACGTTAGTGAGCATCCATGAAAGGTTCGAGCTTTCATCGTTGTTGTGTCGGTCAATTCCTTGATTTTTACACACTTTTGCTGGTTTCAGCGCATACCCACATACGCCCATGCACACACAGACCTGAGCTCAGAGGTGCTTGGTGGAAAGTACCGTATCTACAGAAGAATTCTACTGGAAACTGGATTTTATTATTATAACCCTGATGGAAACCGCTGGCTTTTCTCGCATCTCAAAAGGCGTAGCTGATCACTAAATGTGTAACCGAGGTGTTAAGATTGAGCCATCATTCAAGTGATGTTGTTAGGTGCCGTTTAGGATGTGAGAATCGCTAAAGGTTGTAAGGGATTCAAGTATTTATCCTACGTAAGTAGTAACTATGTCGTTAGATCAAATACTGATAATACGACTATTATACTTCTTTTACATCAACGATATTAGGTGTAGATCATTAGCAATTCGCTGGCGCAATGAAAATTTCTTAACACGACTTCTTTTCTTCGTTATGAGTTTCTATTCGGAGTAGGGTCCGGTTTAAATTTGAGGCATTCTCGTTATTTATCTATTTGTTAATACCGAAATCACCCTTGAACGCCCTCAGTGTACGCTAGTTCCTTACATTTTATTAGAAAGTTCTCCTCTGAATAGGTCTCCTTTTGAAATTATACTACGTTTATTTGCATCTAAACTATGGACGTATGTATGCAGTATTTAATTTAAGGATCAATGGTAACGCATGTTTTTAATATTCAACGCGGTCAGCATACCAAAGACCTGATTTGAGACAAACAAAGAGATAAAGCATATTTTGATCCTGAATAACTGAAATTTCTTAGCAAGAGTCTCTCTCGTAACTTCGTAGAAGTCATCTGCTTCATGTGCCTTAACCAGCCCGCAAGCTCATCGCTCCCGGAATACCAACTATATTAAGGTACACTAGTATAGTAAAATGAAAGTGCCTGGTTAACTCGAATAATGCATAACGTGATCCGTTCTACGGAACTTATCATTACACATAATGAAATTTTTATATATAAAGCGAGTCAGGTCTCTATCCCAAATCCAAGTTTATACATACGTAGGACCGATCAATCTCGGCAACGGCAAGAAAGAGTTTTTTTCACTTTTAGTCATAAGACTTAGCGAAACAAGACTCTTTATTGAAAACCTCATGTCTAAAAGATGTGACGTTTCCATTTTCAAAAATACAGAAGAAAGCATTTCTGACTGGTAGCATCTATGGTGCCCGCGATTGGTAAGGATCAGGTCGAGGGTGTCTTGATTAGTGCCAATGTTTTTATGTATGGTAGGATTCTTCATTGTCGGCTGCTCAGACGGGGGACAGCCACTCGCTTCCGATACGAAATTATAAATCGTTGTCATCGTTGTTTACCGCAATAGTTTATTGTCGTAAATTCAGCTATTTCATTAATTGTTGTAGGTCGACCATCTTTTACATATGTCTGTTATTATCATCATCATTGTTATTATTACTATTGTGTGAATGCCTCTATATAAAGCGTATATAGAGTCTGTCATAGTACAAAAAGACTCCCTTTCCGGTCGCTTGTGTCGGCGTCTATTTTCCCTGTCTTGTTTTCTTGCACTCTCACACTCTTCATCCATTTTTCTATACGACACCTTTCTGCAATTGATCTACATTTGTGTATATCCATTGTGTATATCTATTCATATTTATATTTTATATACTGTGTATATATTTATATATATATGTATATGTTACAATGAGTCAGTTGCCTTTTTCTAAAATCAATGGCCTTTCTTCCTATCAATTCTGATAGTCGCATAGTGATGCACACATAACAAATTCAAGCACACCTACATTTATGTGTGCGACGTCTGCATCCTGTCGTTCTCTTTTTTTCATTTTTCTGAGACTTTATACAATGCAATCCACGATGACAGATAATTGCGGTAGACTGCGGTTTGCAACTTTCCCCTTAATTTTTTTTTCGGAGCTATACACGAGAAAGCGAAAGGCAAATAATGAAGCTATGGCTACTGTTGAAAGTGACGAACACAGCGCTTACAAAAAAAGACTGAACACCCTTTTTGGACTCTATAACAGAGGTCGCCACCATGGACTTTTGGCCATACTAATGTCTCGTATAATGGTTCTGATATTCGTATTGGCTCTGATGACAACAAGTAAATGAAGCTCATTGATAACTGAAAAACATCGTGCGTGTGGAAGACGATAAAAACCTAAAGAAAACTGAGATGTTTCGGGTACATTTGTTTCAGATCAACCTACATTATGTCGCACGATGCATATTATTTGCTCTTATTTCCGACCGTTGGTCAGTTGTAGTATCGTCCTAAAAGCAAACGTTACTTTCCTATCGAACAATCGAAGGAGATCCGATGCTTACATTGTCTGGACCAGCCCATCTAATTCTACTTCGTTATTTTCCATTTTAGTGTTTTCTTTGTCGACAACCAGCATACTCACGGTGGCTGTCAGCGTAACGTTATATATCTTTGCTTTGTTGTGTTTTTATTTCGATACAAGCTAAATACAATTAATATAGAAACGTACTGTTACCTTCGCCGACCTTCGGCATCGATCCTTGACCGAGGCTATTTTGTTCCCCCTTGTATATTTGTGTGACTCAAGCACGATTCATTTGCTCTGTTAATCTTTGTCCGATCCTCCATATTTCTCCTAACATAATTCACCATACGAAAGCACACCATTCAGTTAGTCAGTCACACGAATGATCATAGACCCAGCGTTATCAGCATCATCCCCATAACGTTCAACCTAACAAATTCGTCATCAATCGTCAACTACCTTCATATCATACCGATTCTTCACATATATTCATATGTCGTCATATTCCTATTTATATCGACTGACGACCTGCTTGTCTCACTGGTCGCTGGTCAGGTAATAGCATTGAATCGCCTCAAAGTACAACACAACTACAAGCTTATTCCTTCCTTTGCCCCAAAACCCAGTTACATTCTTCTTTATGCATAAATCCTTATTTTTGTAACTCATTCTCATTCTTCCAATTCTGTGACTATACTGTGGCACGATCCCAGAAATCGCCTTTTTGACTTAACTGGACATAGCAGGGTTCGACGAGATGGCTGCTGTTTGCTGCTACTAATAAAACAAAACACATCCCAATTTTTTTTAAAAGACATATTTTTCCTTAGTAGCCATTTGGCCACCGTACGGCCTTAAAAGTTTTGTCATTACGGCAAGATGCCAAAGATGCTTGATGCCTTTCCTGCTTACTCCGTATCTCTAGACGTCCCTTCTATTTTCTATCTAAATAGATTAATTTACTAAATTCGACGACCGGTTTGATAATAATGGTCATTGCCGTTGCTTCTGTTGTAGGGATTGAAGCGAGCCCACATACGCGCTCTTATGGGCGCTCAAGCTCAAACTCATTGCTTGACGATGAAGGTCGAAGCTACTTCAACAGATGCCTCTTTGTTATTCACAGTCCAAGCTCGCCCTGTATTCTGTTTCGCGCATATTCTAATCGAGATCAACATCGGTGACAGAGGTGTCGCTTGAGCTTGACGAACTAGGCGGGCTGTCAGCTGCTCCGAGATCATCAACGGAGTCTTTTCCGTTCTTGGCATCCTTCGCCAAACCTCCTGATGGCGCCGGTTTAGCCTTCGGCGGAAGCAATCCATGCGCCCGTTCCTTTCTGGCCTTTTCGCGTTTCTCTTTCTTGGTGGGGTCTTCATTCTCATCCTCAGACTCGCTTGAAGACTCAATTTCTTGTTGTACCTATAGATGTGCCATTCAACGTAAATATTAATTGAGAACCACTTTATTAGGAGTCATAACTGCCGAAGTGAGTAAAGGAGAAACAACGTTGCATACCAAAATCTTGCGTAGAATGTCCTAATGTTATCCTATTGGATAAGTTTTCCGAAACGTAGAAGATAATAGCGAAATATGGCTGATTTACCAGCTGTGTAATGTAATCCTTTATGTTTACAAAAAAGAAAAGAGAAACATAGACAACGATTTTTAGATTAACAGCTACATTAATAGGCGGTTGTCCAAATAGATTTTCTTATCATGTGGGTGCACGTACCAGGCCCATATTAATCCACTGCTGCTTGACACATTTAGGTCCCGTTAAGCTGACTTTAAAATCCGAACAGCTCTCAGAACTACGCAAACCCAACTGTGATAGAAATCGTTCCAGCTCTGGATTTACATTCGCTTTATTCCCTGTTAAGGGAATAGATAATGTATACACTTAGTTATGATAATCATGTTCTCCTATATTTTACTTTAGTGGTTCTTTAAATATATTTACTGTAGGTTCGACGCTTTTGACAAAGATATGACGCCATTAAGCAATGCAGAAAAACGGTATTTTTCAAATTTTCCTTCTTTCTTATAAGAAAAAAAATGCAAACAGATAACCTACCCTTGGCCTGTTTCGGTACACTTGTTTTAACGGGCGTACTTCCAACCGAATTTGAGGATGAAGTGTTAAACACTTCCGTAAAAGGCTCTCCAACAACATCCTCAAATTTCTTGCCGCTTCCGGCGTTGCTGGTAAACCCGCTGCCAGAAGGTTGCGCTGGTTCAGGCTCAAAGTCAGCCCCACGCTTACGCTTGGCACTCGTAGCTCCGCTGGTCGCTTGCACCTGTTGAATCTGCTTCACGGCTGCTTTACGCTTTCCGAGCTCAATTGATGCGCCCTCCTCAACGCCGCATTCGAGCACCAAATGCTTGACTAAAGAATTTCCATCCTGTTCATTGAAAAAACAGTCGTATATTGAAACTCCGTTGATATCTGTTTTAGCGGAAACTCCCATTAGAATCCGCTATGTTTACCCGGATTATACGCTTTACAAGTGCCATTTATGGTGCATCTAAAACAACTGTTACTATATATAATTGAAACATACGGCACTTATCTACAAAGCAAAATGGTCAATTATGTTTTAAAAGCTGTCAAGAAACCCCGTAAAAAGCTACGTACTTTTAAAACAAAATGACTAGACAACTACCATAAATTTCAAGCATTGAATATACTTTGTACATACCTCGAATTTCTCATCGCATTTCTTGCACCTTCCAATGAACTTTTCAGGCGCATGTTTGTTGTCAAGTAGGGGCGTGGAAACGATAAATTTGGGCACGGGCCGACCTCGTTGCGCGTGCATTTTGAGCATATGGCCCGTGAAGCTACTCTGACAACATGTGAAAAAGTGGCACTCGGTGCACCGTAAAACACGCACGAAATGATCCTCGGTGATTGGTCGCTGGCATTCCCGACAGTCAAAATCCTCGACATCCTCCGGTAGTCGTAACGATGGAACCAACCAGTTAACCGGCGCGTCCGGTTTTTCATCATCGGCAATTTCAATAGATTCGCCCTCTGTAGCGTCAAGTGTATAGCATATATTTAACCGCCACGGTTATTTTGAGAACCATTCCAAAAAGCCAAATACAAACTAAACTATGACAGAATTCTATAAAGTCATTAAAATTTCGAACCACATCTCTTACCCTTAGCAGGAGGTAAGTGTGGCTTTTTCCGTGGCTGATGGACAAGAACTGGTTTCTCGCTGCTCCATCCGCATCCGTTAACTTTGCCCTTACCCGCGAGACCCTTTCCGTGGCACTCCTCACGGTGTGCGCGCAAATCTTTCTGCTTTATGAACGGCAATGAGCACTGACTGCAGGTCCTATTATTTTAATTAAAATTAAAAAAAAACATTGAATAAAACACATAGCTCCATTGTTTGGCAAATGGTACAGTTGGGCATAGCATGCACTAAAAAACATGTGTGATATTAATTCACTGTTTGTATCACTCTACTTTTGTTACGGTTTTTACCTTGGTGTGTTGTTCATGTGTTTGAAGAGATGTGAATAGAATTTGGTTGTTCCTTGAACTCCAGTGACCACTTGTCTTGCTTGGCAATAGTAGAGATCGAGACAGAAGGGACACTGTAAAGCATTGCACCCCGAATGTCGCTCCCGAAAGTGATCGATGACGTGATGTTTGAACGACGAGCGGAAGTGACAGATCTTACAGACAAATGGCATATCTCTAGCACAGTGTGTACTTTTCATATGATACACTAACTGTGCCTCATCAGAAAATGCTAGCGAACAAATCTTGCAGCAAAGCCGTTCTGCCTCAAGAGACACTAGGTGAACCTGCTGTACGTGAATTTGACAGTGGTACGGGGTCTCTAAGTCCCGGAAACAGTAACGACAGATAGACTGAAAGTACAAATCAATAGAAGCAAACAAGCCCGTAGTCAGAGACAAATTTTACAAAATCATATATAGCAATTCTCAATGCGGTCTTTTTTGCAGATACTTGACTGTCCTTCGGAGAAATGAGAAATGTTGGAAATCGGGAATTATCCATCATACATCTAAATACGACTATTTACAAACTATGTCTTAGATACTGTACTTACTAAATGCCCAATGTCCGGATTGAATTCCCGATTACTTTCGAGATGCATACTGATGTGTTTCATGATCGAAATGTTGTTCTTGGCGACCTTCTTACAGACGGGACAGCGAAAAAACATTTCGCCATCGGCTATGTACTTCTTGTGCTTGGGAACGTGGCGCTCTCCATCACGCCGTGCGTAGTAGTAGTTTTCCAGAATAACTGTTTCTTCCTCCTCTTCGCCAACGACGGTAACGTCGTCGTCTGAATCGCGCCGCTCTGACAATGGAAGTCGAACTCCCAAAGGGATTTGGCCTCCCGGAGTTACAAATTGAGATGCTACTTGCAAGAGAAACGAAACTCCTTGACGCGAGGTAGGCAATAGTTGGGCAATCTGTAGTCGGCAAAATAAAAGCAACAGATTTGAACACACAATACTTTTATATTGAATAATACTCCAGGGCGAAGTTTTTTAAATGACTATTTAGTAGAAGAGGATCTGGCAAAATATTTTTTTATCGATATTGCATGAAACTCCAAGTGAAGAAGTTAAAAGTACCCACCATTCTCCAGAAACACTCCCGAGGTCCGAAACGACCAAATGCCCGGCGCCACTCGATCTCGTAGAGGAAACCTTCAAGAATGGGTTTGTGGGCACTTTCTAATCGGAAGTTACCGAAGTGGTCCGATAAGTGAATGAGTAAAAGGTTGTCTAAAGTTGGTGTCTCTGTCAGTACTGGTGGAGCTCTCAATGATGCCTGTTCGGCTATCAGGGCCGAGCGCATTACAGGAGAACGCGTGGTTATCAGACCATCACGAGCTATCCAAGCACAAGCGGCTCGAGCAAGGTCCACTTCAGATGTTGTCACTGCAGGAAAAACCTAATAGATAGAGATTGTAGAATTACAGTAAATATCTCGAAGATAATAAGGAAGACACTTGCTTTTATATCAAATTATTCTTATTAGCCAGATAGCGTCTGACTATGGATAATCTATTGTTTCTGATCAACAAAGAGAATTGTTCACAACTATATAACTCATTTACAAACCTTCTAAACAATTTATTTCAATAATCTTGTGTCGCCTACCTTTGCTCTAAACGTATTGGTCTTCCTGTCTATAGCAGCTAGCACCACAAAAGGATCCATATGGGCGGCTGACACCTCAACGATTTCGCCACCAGTGCCGAGTGGCAAGACTCGTTTCACAACATCCTTATGACAAAGCTCCTGGATACTGCGCCATATACTGCGCACAATAAATGTGTCCACGCCCGTCAACTGAGCCGCTTCTTCGCATGAGTGAGCCAGCACCCACGATTTGATCACGTTGAGAAAAGTATAAAGCGGCACTTTTGCGTACCAGCTCAGCAGCGTCTGCTCGGGCCGGAGTACGTTCCACGTATGTTCGCATTTCTTGCACCGCCATACATAACCATCAAGAGCTCCATCGGCCTTTGTTGCCTCGGCGTCGGCATTACACTCGCAAGCGTAATGACGGCTTCGGGCTCCACCGCGCGGAGTTAGGAATCGATGCTTTACCATGAAGGGTACGGGATCAGTATCCAACTGATGGATAGCGAACTCCTCCTCCAGTTGAGTCATCTCAGCCTCGCCCTCATCTTCGAGTTCGCTAAACGGCGCCGACTGCGTCATCACAATGCTCGGACGCAACTGTTCCGAACCTAGAGGTAGCACGGTTACGTAGTTCCAGGCACCCCGGCAAACTTTCGACGTCACAGTTTCGAGACGATAGTGCTCATCGTCTTGTCGCCTTACAACGCCCCCACTTCCGTCATGTTGAGCAGCACTTAGGCGACTTGCTCCCGCACTGTTTGTATTGTTAGCAGTGATGTTAGTGTTGTTTTTGCGATTCATGATTGATTCATATTCGGCGGTTGTCAGTGGCCGGTTATCGAAGGCCAATTGGAGTTTTCGTTTACTCAACTGATGAATTTGATTTGTAATGCTATTGTAACTATGGACTGCCGTTCGGAAGGCATCGATTTGACAGGGCGTTAGGGCTTCCTCAGCGCACTCCATCATTAAGTCATTGTCAATGAGAGCTTTTGCTGTGGACATAACAAGATAAAGAATAAAATAAATGTACATTAAACGAGTAAAATACAAGATACATTGTATACGCCAATGATCAGTTCCTGAGATATGTAATTTTGCTCATCTCGACCTTTGCCAATTATACGTTAAGATATTTATGCAGATATGCTACAACACGGTGCTACGAATAACTAAAGTGTCCACATTTTATAGCATATGATGAAATAAGGCACCAAACCGAGACATTCTCTTCAGCAGATATAGCTATGCAATTTGCAAAACTTACTATAATTATCGACTACTCTTATGTAAAATAAAATTTGGCGATTTGCAATTAATGTTGGATGTAAATAAAAAAAAAAGGTATCTAAAAAAGTGGTAAACAAATTCTAATAAATTATGGCTGTTCGGCGGCCATTTTGCGTTCGATAGGTTTATTATTTCCATCCTTTTTTTTGGCTATTGGAAATTTTTACCCTTCAAGTCGATGCTTATAAAATACCTAACAAATAGATCTTACAGAATAATTTGGGTACTTGTTAAGGTTAAAGAAGACCGAAAATAAATAATAAATATGGTTAGACCAACAGTTTGCTCGGTTAGCAGGACTTGCTTACAACCGATATTTACTAGTGTCAAGAACCACAAATACAATGATTACTTAAGTTAAATATTAACTATTAATATTAAATATTAAATATTAATAGTACGTTAAGACCTTAAAGTGGTTAGTGAACAAATATATTATTGTACGAAGTATAATTTAAGCGTTAGTAATAATATAATTATTGTTTACTAGATACACACGTATCCGTTTTTACTTACGCGTCGTACAGTACGTCAACCTGGGTCTCTTGGTGGGTGATGCTTTCCTCTGGGCAATTTTACTTGAAATTCCGTCGCCCGAGTAATCCTCCCCATCGCTGGCTGCCATCGCGGCGAGCGTTTCAACGCTCAGATTGGACTTGACAACAGTGTTAGTGATTTTTCGGGCAGCTAGTCTGGCTGCGCTCCTTCGCGATGAGCGGACCGCCGACTTATCGTCCTCTTCGCCAGTGTCTTCGTCCTTCAAGTCCACGTCGACGCCTAACTTGCGCAGCTCCTTCTGAAGTCTGCCGCGCATCTTTCGGTGTTCACTAGAGCCTGTGCCCGAGTCAGATGGCGGTGTCGCCGCCTTCGAAGGCGTTGCACCCGAGCTTCGTCGGCTACTGCGCGGAGACCCAGATGGAGAGTCTGTGCTCTGCTTGGCTTCGTTGTCCTTAGCTGCGGCCTTGGACTCCTCTCTCTTCGTCGTCATTTCATCCTTAATGACCACGGCCTCCTTATTTTCGTCTTCAGTTTTAACGTCGACTGTCTTACTTGCTTGCTCTTCTTTTACAGTGGCTTTATCTTCTCTGTCATCTGCCATCTTCATCCTCGTCTTGTTACTATCAACTTCATTTCGTTCACTAGAAGCTGTAGCGGCAGTGGAAACTTGCCTTTGTTTGTCAACTTCCTCTTCGACCTCGTTCTCATGGTTAATGGCAGACTGAGGCTCTTCGAAATTAGTGGTCGTTGCTAGGGCCGCTTCACTATCAATCTCCATTGGCTCTCCCGCGAGCTTTTTTGTCCCACTCAGATCCTTATGCTCTTCCTTTTCCTCTTGTCCGTTGTCAATTGTGTCCTCATCGTCGGGTGGAGGTTCGGGGGTCTTTTTTGATTCGTCGACCTTTGGACCAGCGATTGCAGGTAGCTTGTCTTCTAGTCCGCCTTCTTTAGACGTAAGAGCAACAACAACAGCTGTTTTCTCAGTTTTGCTATCAAATACTGCTGTCGTAGTTGCTTTCTTATCACTAAGGGACACGTCTGTAACCTTTGTTTCTGACGATGCAGAATCCTCCTTAACGCTAGGTTTGTCCTTCGATGTGTCGTTTGTTCCTCCTGCTTCCGGCTCACTGTTAGGCTTCGTGTTCGCTTTACTACCCGAGGCAGCAAAGGAATCCTTTTTGGTTTCAGTTTCCCCAGCTTCATCGGGTTCCATAGATTCTTCCGCATCCTTGTTTGCTTCAGCACTTTTTTTTTCCTTTGACTGAGTCCTATCCCCTTTGTTGTTTTCAGGAATATCAAGAACTGTCACTGCGACCCCTCCGTCAGGATCTTCAACATCTTCATCGCCCCCACCTCCTTCACTTTTCTTAGCTGTTTTTTTGCCAGAGGCATCCTTGTCGTCGGTATCTTTTTTAGCAGCAGCGGCTGCTGCTGATGCTCTCTCCGTGCTGACACCCTCCGCGTCTGCCATACCGCTTAAACAAACAGGGCCTAAAGTTACCTTAAGCCCGTGCCTACCAGAAGACAACCAGTAGAGCTACTCCAAATATTTAGCAGTAACAGTCTTAACAAAAAACAACAGACAATAAAGAGAACAGTTAGTAGCAAGTTCTAAGGTATCCACTCGGCGCTTCTGTAAATATATCTCATAATTCTAATGGGTTGCTTTAATGTAACGTTCATAAATCTGAAGTGAGCTCAAAAGTTAAAGACCTCAGTGCTTTTCTGGCCTAATATATGTATAAGGTATAAATATTGAATCTAAACCGCTCGCCGAATATTGCTATAGGAAAGTAGCTTTCGTAACTCAAGACTATAAATTGGTGACATTAAATTGTCCATGCTAGGAGAACCACACATGAAAAAAGAATTTCTAATTTCTTGAAACTATCAAATTTTTAAGAACATATGTTGTCTACAAGAGTCTCTGACGGATGCTTAGATCTTCAAAGACAGCTGTCGACTGTCACATCGGGAAAAAAGTGGGACTAGTTTTGATTAACTGACCCAGTTCGGAGTTAACTGCATAGGAAAATAGCAATATCAACATTGCGGGCCTTAACAAAAATGACAGCACTACAATGACGAAAAGACACGTGCAAATTAAAAACATCAACACAACTTCACCAAGCATGTCTCAAATACCTATAGTCGAGACCATTGTACAATAGAACATTCTGTGTACAGAAATTTTGTTTAATTTGATGCTTTTTTGAAACCCGATACACAATCTAGCTTTATAAAACAGTACTACATAATACGTTTGCTTGTAGTATCAATGTAAGCCGCACTCGATTCTTGTAATAGCTTGAAATTTTTTAGTATGTTTAGGTTAGAAAACACATGATTCCTGATTTCTGACTCACATGGGAATAGAATTCTTATACGTATCGATCGTAATCCATCTGTGCCGTATGTTTTCATTTACATAAGGCAGCTTTACCTGGCTTTTCAATTTTAACGTAGCATCAGAACAACGTACGACTGCGTAACTTATAAAATTTTCTCGGTGTCAAAGCTACTATCACAACATCTGCGTTAAGCCATCGAATCGTCTAGTATTCAGAATGATCCTGTATAACTAAAGCATTTTTTGTTACACTGTCAACATATTAGTTAACTATAAACCCAACTGTCTTAACTAGCCAGCAATGCGCGAACATTAACTACGTTACCAGTGTAAGAGGCATGACCTGAGGATATAGTAAGTGTTGGACAACTTACACATAATAAAAATCTAAATTAGTTGATTAATCGATGTAAAAATGTTAATTAAGGATTAAAACACATTCAGTACAAAAATATAGACAGTGCAACTATGTTAGCAGCTACGAAAAAAAAAACGTAGATGTGATTGTACCATAGGTCCTTTGGCTGATACCTTATGAAATAAGTTTGCTGAGATGAACGACGAATTTTTTAGTGGCCTAAGTTGCCTTTGCAGAAAGTTTACTTATTTGTGTGATTTAACTCAGTCTCATGACACTCACAGCCCGATAGGATCTTTCAAAAAGTTGGGGTTATCTGCGTCAAACAGATTCCACTCTGATATAGTTATTAGGCAAGATGTATCTAACCATAGTATGCTGATAGCACATTTCTATGACTTATATGCCCTGGTGATAATGACAACTAAATGAAAACTAATATATAGCATTGCAACTAAAGTTGACGTATCTAATTAGCTTTATGAAATCGCACAAGAATTAAACGAAAATTATGGAATTAATAGAATTATTATTACTAATTGTTAATTATTATTCTATAAATAAAAATACTGTATTCCAAAGCCATCGGTCGATAACAGATCTATTAGCTAGCTAGTGAACAGTTTCGAGACACTATCGTATCTCCTGTAAACGTTAACTATCCCGAACTGTAGGTCACTAGCATGCAGAAAGATTTCTTTCGTAATTAACATGTCTAGGTTTGTATATCAGCCTCATATAATCCGTCCTTTACCCTGTACCGATAACGATCGCCAGTGATACACGTGAAAAGTGCAATCAATTTAAAATGAGGCCATATGAAATGGGCATACGCCGAGTTCAAACTTTTGTTGGAAGCGCCACCAGCTTACCATTGTTATTTCAAGAGCTTTGTCTGCATTTTCAGTTGTACTGCAATAATCGAAAATGCTGTTTGTCCATTAGTAAGTATCTTGTCAATCTCGCCGACTAATGTTGGCCATAGATAAAAGACAATCGGGGTTTCAACATGTGAAAATCAGCTAAGAGCTCTCAATCGCCTCCGCGTGTTGTCCATCGCTGTTGCCACTTGAAAAATTGCAAGTCCAAAAATGTGGTTGAGGATTGTCTAACGCGCGATCCACCGGGCGAACTACTCTGTAGTTTTTGTAACAGAATAAACCACAATACGCGCGCGAACGCACTAATCGAAGTTTTCACTCTACGACTAAATAACATTATTATAATAAAGCCATAACTAACGACATCAGTGGCATCGATGACAATTTTCGTCATAAACTCGTTAATAAATATTTATAATAATTTTGTAAGTTATACGCAGCTGTAAAGAAAAGGGCGCGCAAATTCGAATGAATTATCGTATCGACCAGTTTTTCGTTTCTAACAAACCACGAACTTGACCTAAAAGCTGTTTTAATCTACGCGAAGTTTTCCTTTTCTTGATTAAAATACAAAAACTTATCCCTAAGACAATAGCCGCTTTTATAAACCATCTCAGAACGTAACCTAAGTAATAAATCCAACGACATAAGATGACACAAAGATAGAGACCACTTCATCCAGTTCTCATCAGTTTGCTCACATTTTTAGCTACCTTTACTATTTTATTGCTAAAACGACGTTTAAATGCTGTCTTACGCATTTTCGAAGCGGAGGCAGCGCAAGAGTGACAGCACCGTCGGCCACGCTTGACACTCCCCACTCCTTGCCAGTCTCCCTAGTGAACCAAAACAAAACCAGTAATAAAAACGGGCGATAGACAACCAAGACACTTAAGAAAAACTCGTAGTGAATTAAGGCAGCTATTATTCTATGTAAACGATAATTGTGGTTCTTTATACCACCACTTTATATACAGAGTAATAATCAAAACTCCAATGTCCAATACAAATAAAATCAAATTCTATTACGCTCTTCTAAGCTAGGCTGAACTTTAGTACAGGTGAAAGAGCATAATTTAACCATTAATGTAGCATGCTTGAAATTACAAAAGAAACCTATTCAGTTTATTTTTATAAAAAAATAAGCACAATGACCGAGCAATGTAGGAGATCCCCATATTGACTTCTTGACGAGGCTCTGTTCAGATCTACTTTTAGCCGACTTTTTTCTGGTAAACCATGAATACTAAAACTTTCACACATAAGGAACAACAAACGATAAAATTATCCATAGTCGATTCAATCCAGAACCTCAAAATACATGGTAACTAGCACTGCTGAAAATCGTTCATTTTAAGCCAACAGACAGTTCAGTCAGCGATTTATAGATTATTTCCGACTCCACTTCTTTGGTTTCTACAAATATTAATGTTCTACAATCTCCCACATCAAATTTACCTCTTGCATGATATTTACATTCATATGTGCAAAAACGAAAAATTATTCGTAGTAGTCACTATTATATTCATTTGATAGTAATGACAATTGTGATTTTGCTAATCCGCCTGATAAGGTTGCGGCCAAACAACTCGTTGCCGTCCTTGCCAAATCCTCTGTGCCACCATACTCAACAACCGTTACAGCAAGGATCAGTCACGCAGAGAGTCACGCAGTTGGGGATTCTTTCCAGCACTGCGCGTAGTTGTTGATCATGCAGCCCAATGGGCGTACCAACGCCCTTCCGCAGGAACGAAGTTAGGTGATAATAAAATTTATAGGTACATTGAATAGGGGTAACCCTTTTATTATGTTGATCGAGAAAAGGAAAAATTCTTACAAAAGCTTTGGCGCGTGCCCTCGTTATCTTTTTTCTACCTGTTTTTCTGTCTTCCTTTTTCTATGACTCAATCATTCAAAGTATAAAATCCTAGAGCGTGCCAAAAGCGTCTATGCTCATTAAATGGCGCAGCACCCCCTGTTCTACCACCTGGCAACGGTGGTCGGTAACAGGCAAGGAGTGGGGGTTCTTGTAACAGCAGCAGCAGTGGCAGCTGCACTTGGTTACATTGACGCTCGTGAGTCAACAGGCGACTAAGGCGAACGAATATGAGACACGCTCGGGCACAGAACTGGCATCCTGTCGTCTACTTTCCTCTTCGCAACAATCCCTACAAGAGACGCAGGACGGGTTTTCGAGAAACCCTCATCTCGCCTGTGCTGTGGTGAGCGAGAAAGCAAAGGGCTAAATGCATCATGTACATGCCCAATCATGGTCGGGCAGATAAAAGAGAATTGCCGAACAACAAAGCATTTTGCAGATCAGCTGGGCCGTAAGTGCTTGAAAATAAAATTATGAATGAATGCCGGAATCTTAGCGCTTGTGATACTGAGGACTTTATTTAAGGTCAAAAAGACTATTCGCCAGTTAAGCCCAGCCTGAAATTCGACTACCTCCCTCTAGCTCCTTGAAGCAATCTCGAGCAAATGCAACGACAGAAATATTAAAATAGTAAGAACAAAAACACGAATAACAAAACAATGATGACGTAAAGAAGTAAATAAATTTGGCCAGATCACAATTGGAGAGAGCGTCAACCGCATTTATCTTACGCAGTGCGGCATCACATTACCCGATTTAAGGAAATACTATAGCTTTATCAGCTGCTTGGGTAAAGGCCCGTGAGTTAGCTTCGCAGAGGAGGTTGTAATCATTCATTTAGGCGTCAGACCTACGCCATGTGCAGATAAACATTCATCACAAAATAAATACGCATTAACCCATATTTACATAAATATATGAATAAATATATAGTGTAGAAGATAGCACGTTCTTTTATCTACTGAATATTTTCTTATATGCTTGCCTTCGATTTTTTTTACCGATCGTATAGCGTGTGAAGTAAATTTTTTTCTTTGATTACTGCTTGCCTTACGAACAGAATATTTATATTGTACTAATATTCCCAAATTGCTTGTTTTCCAGCTTGCTTCAACTGACCAATTTCATTAACCAAACCATATCCGTGCAGTATTCGATGGCACTTTATTTCCCTTTCTCTAGCGAGTATTAATATTGTTATTACTACTATCATTATTTTCATCGGACAGAGGTGCGAATTACAGGTCGTAGCCCGCAGCTCCACTGTATTCAATCTGTTGTACAATACAACACCCAGCACACTAATGTAATACTTCTATGAACAAACCTATTACGCCAACTATATCTTTACATGGTTCACAGTATGTACATTAGGTTTGTACGAAAGACTATGCCGACCAAGAATCTGCGGTTAACTAAAAAACATATCTACCTAGTGCTAACAGTTGTACTATAAAACATAAGAACACTTGAACGCTTGCTTACATGGTTGTCCTTTTGCGAGGCTCGTCAATTGCTACTGTCGTTGTTCTTGTTGTTGTTGTTGCTGCTGCTGTTGTTGTTGTTGTTGCTACTCCTGCCACTGCCCCTTATTTCACTGCTACTGGCCAATATTCTACAGCACATATGTATATGTGTATATATGTGTGAGTATGTTATCTATATATAAATATAAATATATAGAGGACAAGAACATAACACAGAGGGGGTGGAGGAGGGGCTGTTGTATACGGGACGGAAGGATAACTAGCCAGTTACCGCCGCCGTAGGCCAGACCAACCAACCAGTCCAGCAGTTAAGTAAGGTACCGGCGTCAAATCCGTGTTCCCTCCCGGCCGTTAGTGAGGTAGCCGAGCGGGTTGACGGGCCGCTGTTCGCACTGACGGTGTACACTCTTCGCTGAAGCTTCGCTCAGGCACTCCGCTACTGCACCACTAACAACACTCCTTGCTCGCATACAACACAGCACAACTCCACCACTACTACAGCGATGGCAGTAGCAGCAGCAGCAGCCTAGCCAGTCGACCAGCCGCATAAGACGACAGCAGCAACAATAGCAGCAGCAGCAGCATTCAGCACGCAGCAACAGCAGCAATTCTTCTCACAGAAGAGCCGCCATAGCCACGGTCGGTGGCAGCAGCAGCAGCAGCATCGTTACGCCGAGCACGGCAGCACAGCATATACATGCAGCGACACAGCGGCCACTGAACACAATCGGTCTACAGCCAATCACACATCCACAACGAATTGCAGAGGTAGCATTAGTACACGTCGTAGCAGGTACGGTAACAGCAGCAGCAGCACTCACCTTCTCACCTGAGTGATCGGCTGTGGGTGACTTCGTTAAGTTCTTGTTTATGTTCGTACGTGACGACTAGATGCGGCGTGGAAACCGATAGTGTTCAAGCTAGATGGCACTTAGGTCAGCTTTCAAACGAGCACCACCATCGTCTGCTACTACTGCTGCTGCAGCGCTCACAGCAATGGCAAGTAAATACACCCAGAAACCGGTCGGAGGACGACAGCATGGAGGTAGCACTAGCAGTAGCAGCAGTATATAAACACGTATAGAGATATCTATAGCTAGTAATAATCGTTGTCGTAGCTGCAGAATGCACTTGCTTGTTACTCACAATTTGTGATGCTGCTAGGGGTGATAACACAGGCGCAGAACGCTGTGCTATAATGGCTGTGGTTACATCGGTAGTATTATCAACATCAGCCTTGAATGGCCGTTACTAACAGCAATGTTGCCATCAGCACCAGTATCGGAAGGAGCGACAGAACTATGCTGTGGCGCGACACAAAACGACACCAACAGCAGTAGCAGCAATAACGAACAACCAACACTGGTGCTGTTGGTGACTTTGGTGATGATGATTTTGCCCGTTTGGGAGAGGGTGGTGCAATAACAAAATAACTCGGCGGGTCTTTTTGCCTTTCAGCTTGAATGTTATTATTACTTTTATTAACCAAGTTATTAATGGAGATCATTACATAAGCGAATTTTCCAACAATTCTTTTTTTAAACCTGAATATTTCCTGTGAACATGTAACAAACCAAACTACGATAAGTGGTTGATGTGTGTTCTGAAAAAAACATTTAAGCTACAGACGCCCAGTAACGATGTAAAACAAGGAAGAAATGGATTACTTTGAAAAGACTGGCAAGGTCTTACCCTCTGAAAAATAATCTACCTGCCTATAAGAAGGTCTTATAGGCAAGTAGATTTTTTCACATTATATATATATATATATATATATATAACTCGACTGCCTGCACGGCTTGTCGATGTATGGGTTATCTGAGTGATTCGTTTAATTCTCAACATGGCGTTGTTAAGTTATTGCAAGCACACACATAGATAGCTCTTATCCATTAGCAGTAATCGCAGCTGTTGAACGTGTGCCGGTTATGAAAACAGCCTGCTAAAATAGCTCCGATTTATGCCGAACACTCCGTATATATGTGTGTGCTTGCATAATGGATAAGAGCTATCTAAGTTGAACAAACCCATCATGGTGAGAACAAGAAGCTCATCTTTGTAATACTGTACGATGTCGTTGAACTTAAGCAACAAATAATAAAACTGCTTGGTTGTTTCAAATTAATGATCTTCATTGCTTCTTCCGAAAAATTCAAGAAAAATTTCCACCACTTGGGGCATAAGGTTTACAACAAAGTTTAAATGAAAAGGGCTCAAAAGTTTACGAAAATAACGCAAAAGTATCTCTGATTGTTCCAGAATATCGACGCAGAGATTAGGCAGAGCTGACAAGACGGACGCGTTTATCGGGATTAGTTAACCAAATAAACTTAAACGATGAACTGTTTTTAGGTTCCTCAAGTCTTTTTGCTATTTGACTGTTTCAACTTTAGATTTATGGGGCCTTGGGGTACTATGACCAAATTTTAATTACGCTTAATTTTTTAATGTCGACCATGTTCGAGCGAGATTTCAACCAGTGTATACGTACCTATGTACCGTGGCCAAAGGCAGTTTCTATCGATGATTGCAAATGGTTTTAGGTTGTTTTTCTAGGTGTAGCTTGGACGATTAAAATTGAGTTCTTGAAATAAATGATCTCCCATTTTGTCCTGGATATTATATTGCTTTAATATAAAGATGATAAATGATGTTTGGACAATGCCTAAGTTAGTAGTCGAAAATCGATACACATATGCCCGAGCACTTTCCGAGTTAGTTAACAGGCACTTTTTATAGTATACTCCTGGGGAAATTACAATTTAGGAATATATGCGCGAGGTCCTGATAGGTCGCGTTTCATACCAAGAATCTATTTAATAACGTACCCAAATTTTTATATATTTCCAGTTTATCCACTTAGTACAACATGATACCAAGAAATGTGAAACTGCAAAAAACTGAACAGTTGTCGAAGCCAACTCATATGACGCACTAATCTTAAAGTCTGGCCTCCGCCAGGAATTTCACAACCCTTCCCAAAACGGGTACCTCTTGGAGCACGCGACGTTCATCGTTCGTTTCACTGCGTGGCCTGGACTATTCAACGACCCATCACATGCAGTAGCCACGAGTGACGGGTCTGCTCCTGCCGCTACTGTGACTACCTGGTCGAGTTTCATGTTTTCGACTATAGAGAGCGTTGTTGTCGTCCAGAGAGCGTTGGTGGAATCCAGTGGTGGAAAACAGATTAACGCATTATGCTCAAAATCGCGCTATTAGACGGAAAGTCATCGCAAATATTTGCCATGGATATACCTGTTTTATTTACATTTCATTCGATATGTTAAGTTGATCCAGAAGGTATGATTACGTTTCTGGCAGCTCAGGCCAGCACACCAGCTTGGGGAAGTTCAGTTAAGTTCGCATGGGCATCAGGGCTTTGTGCCTCCTGTTATGACGCAGAGCCTAACGTGGCTTATTAGTTTTGTCTTTGTTTGAGTTTTAGTCAAACATACCATTCGTGTACGACTATATATTTCTCACCTGTTTTTTTTTCTCTCAACTGGGCGGCTAACGACATATGCGCTTAGGCTATATCTTACTCCTAAAGGCTAATATTGATTTAATTCCTTGGTTAAAGTTGTTTCTTACTTTCTGTTTACCAGCACATTACAAAAAAGCATTTCCCCAAACATTATCGAGGATAACTTCGAAGTTAGATCGAACTAAAGATCAAGAAATCTTGAATTCGGTTCAAGAAATAGTGCCGCACTCTTAGTTTTATGTTGTTTTCTACCGATCCAGATTAATATTAACAATTACCGTTGACTCCTTTTTATAATGTATATTGTGTGGCGTTTCATCGGTTGTACTAATCCGTGTTTCTACTTAATGAAAAAGTTTTAGCATGACACATAACAGAACATAAAAAATTTTTAATTACATTTATCATGTAGAATATGCTATTGGCGGAGCTTGAATTATAACTTTTTCATATATGGCCTTGGTTCGGCACAGTTTAGAATTAACTCTTTTTTTTTTATTAATTTGGAGTTTCTCGCGCATGCATCACTTGCTGTTTGACTTGAGTAGCAAGCCTTGTCTCGCTTCAAAACAATAACAAATAAAAACACTGTATTTTCGTAATTTCCAATTCTTTATGTGCCTTCTTGCGAAGGAACACTTGTTTCGATCTAATGGCTGTGACCCTTAACCGTACAAAACACTAGTCAAGAGCCTACTCATCACGTAGGCTAGCACATAGTTAACTAGTCATTGATGGCTATTACCTGTTATCTTTCCTTGGTTTTTGTCTTAGGTTTTCATCTTGCAATAACTTCAATTACTGCTTTCCCATGGTGTCTACTCCATTTGTCCTTTATATTTACTTATTAGCATTAGAATTAAATTTTCTTCCTTTTTCCACTATTGCTTATATGTTACTCAGCTTCGACAAATCACCTTTCCACTCCCCGCTCCTCCACTGCGCTTACATATTTTAGCATCATAAAGGGAAGAGAGACGTTCTATTAAGAGACATTAGACAAACAGGTCTATAGATGTGTTAGCACGTTCCGCTACTGAAATGTATTAGCCGTAAGAAATCGAGATTCACATGTTCTAAGACGGTAGAGAGATGTTGGTCTTTCTGGAATAATTAGTAGGAGAATAATTGACCTTTGAATACTACTAATTGCTTTTTTATTTTAGAAGACTGGTGCCGAAATTGTGGCAGTGATACTTAGCTCTAGTTAGAGGTATCTTCTCTGTAGTGCTAGGGAAGGAATTAGGTTATTTTGACCATTTGTATCTTTAATACCTCAATGCAGATCGGTGTAATGCCATATGACGAAACGCCAGTGTAAGTCTACCTGTAGACGACTGTTTTTGGATATGCTCGCTATTGCCTTTGACAGCGATATCTTTATTCGTAGATAATCTACGTTTAGTCTGGTCTTAAAATTTGCAAACAAATTAACTAAACATCCGTGTTTTTCAATCAAACACGTTGTTACTTATCTTACTCTGTCGTAGAAATGTGTTCTCCCAACTATCAGCTGTATGAGGTTAGCGAAAAAAGCAGAGCAGGATTCTCAACGTTTTGGATGTCGCCTGTACAGAATCTATCGAGTCAACTTCAATTCGTTTAGTAATATTTAGTCACACACCGAACTGTTTTCATTGGACTACGTTGAACTTCATTGTGAGAATTATAGCGCTTAAGAACACAGTGCAGAAGTCTTCAAAATATAAAAGTGCGTCACAATCCTCTACTTGTAATGTACTCTACAAAAGTAATACTGATTATCGGTGTATACAAATTAAATTTAAGTTGTTCACTTGAAGTGAACCTAGTAAAAACTTTTGTTTTGGAAATAATTGCACCTCAAACGAAGAGAACGCTTTTACGCGCTCTATTGTAAAGGCTACGATGGTCTGTTACAACGAAAGCTTTTAGCTACTCGAATAATCTGAACGTGAATGATATATATACATGATACGTATGACTAAATGAAAAGGGATCAACAGCTAGAAGCCTGTCTCTAATAGGAAGACTAGTTGCTAGACATAATTACTTTTCTAGCTTGTTTCTCTTTTTTCATTTCTACACCAGATCATATCGGAGAAACTCCAATAGCACTTATTCCGGTTAGCCCCCTAATGGAAACAAATTTTTGATGCTATACTTCACAAGGGATGATCCCGAAGACTTTTTTCATAATTATAAAAACTGTAAGTCTTTAATAGGGTATGAATGAAGTCATCTTCGGTTACAACTATTATTTGCTAGGTTGCATGAACTAACTAAATAGGTTAATATTTTTTAATTTACGAGCCGCTATCAGTGATCATCGGCAACGAAACACTTTCCTACGCTGGTCCAACTCGTTATCAATTTATTATGAAACTCATATAGATGAGTTTCGTATTCCTTGGTAGATAACGCGAGTTCTTCACAGAGACCTTCACGATGACAAAAGTTAATTTTATGGCAGCAAAGGTTGCTCGATCCAATTTCATAGTGTCATAAATTAAATATTATTCGACTTACATGGATATACTACATCACTGGTGCACATCAGGCAAGCAATGTGAAGGTTTAGTCCGTACATATATATATATAAGTAAACCTTGCAGCAAAAAAATACACCATCCAGTTTCGCTTCTGTTGTGCTTATTAACATAGACAATAAGTTTGTTCTTTATTTTTGCCATTTGTATTTATTAATAATAATACAAGTGACAGATAGCGCTGTTGTGCACCCAAAAATGGTTGCTAAACACTTATGCGTATAATAATAATATCACAATACCTATCAAATACCATCAAAGCTGTCACTACTCTCAAAAAAATATCTGAGTGTCCCGTCAACTACACTTTGTTTGTCACTTGGTATCCACTCTATATCCATGTAATAAATGAAAAAGAGAGAAAAGCATTAGACGCGCATTTTCGTTTGGCTAAGCAGTGATTATCGAATTGATCGTTCACTGATGACGTGGTACCTCACTGTTCCAACAGTGAAGCTACAAAACTGTCTTGTTTTTCATCAGCCATTCCAGATACACCGTCACTGGAAAACCGTCTGGCTCGAGATAGGCAGAGTGTTTTACACCCGCCAACACCTCGAATAATACTCAAGAGCTGCTGCACGGGACTGTCTCAAATATGTACTAACCTTGTAATCAACTACGGTTTTTTCAAGCATTTATAAAGAAGACAGAAAGAATGGGAGTTAATAGCTGCACGCAGAAGTAAAGCTGTAAAAAAGTGTTGAATACTTTTCTCAATAAGTCAATGATTTTCATTGTTTTCACCAGTTCATTTAAAACAATAATTAAATCTAAGCGTAGCCTGAGAAGAGTAAAAAAAGGTACTACGAGTTGAAATATGACGACAATACCATCTCATAAGTGCTATTAAATGTAGCAGTTTAAATTCAGTCTAGACTCAAAAATCCAATATATTTAAAATGTCCTAGACATATTCTACTAGATACGGCTCCACCATAATAGTCACAGCGCAAAACCTGAATACTAGAAACTTGTACTTCTATAGAGAGATTACGGCATTTGTTTATGAAATTCAGATTTGCGTCAGCCTTCACCGTAGGACTGATCTTAATTTATACTTGCTCGGTATAGGAATACGTCCGGTTTTCAGATCACAAGCTGCTAATTTCCCCTACCGAGCAAAAAACTATTGAAAAAACATCAAAGGTCAATTTCTGTCGGTTCTTCCAGCTTCCTGTTCGACCTATCTGTTCTCAGTGCTTTGCATTTCTTTCCACTTCACAACTCCCTTTTTGAGTGCCTCACAGTTATCGTGCATGAATTATTTACCTAGTAATTATAAGCGAACGCATAATGCTAAATACAACAATGCACAGTTTGCCAAAGGAAAAGGTACTATCTCCTTATAGGTGGCGGTTTGTTGATAAACCGCGCTTCACGCAAAAAGGATGCCACGTCTATACCTAAAACCAGCTGTATTGGTACGATTATCTGCCACGAATGCCACTACATGGGCAAATATAGAAACAAACAAAAAAAAACAAAGCTGAACCATCTTCTCATTAGGATAAGGGGACATTATACAGATGTAGATATAGTCATTCTAGATATTATAAGTTCCCAACTTGTGATTCCATTAACACGCACAGGATACAAGTGATTTGGTTGCTTATCGTTATCAATCGGACATTTACGCAGCTAACACGGTTTTATAAGCACGTGAAAAATGCTGGTAGCTGGTTCAGGGACCGCAGTGAGACTGTTTTAACTATAGGTTTGTTTTTCTTTTAAGCAAAGAATAAACTGCTAAACCTTTTAAACGGCTGCCTAAAAGTGTCGTAAAACGGCAGTACTTTTGTTTAAATTGTCGTTGATCGTATCACTGTTGACAAGCGAGGCCGCATATTAAGTTCCTCGAGGAGTGAGTGATTTTGATTTTTGTCGAACGTACTTTTTAGGAGAAGTCTCGATCTCGAAGGACCAGCGGTGCCAGAAGGGTCCATGAATAAAGCGCGGCACACACCCATGACGAGATAATTTTCACCCACATTGAGCCAGGATTCTCAACAAGGTTTTTGCTCAGCGTCACATCACCAGGTTGATACCAGTTGGTCAGCGTCATCATCACATAAAGGGTGGCTAGAGCAAACATTAGATGGAAGAACGACCAAGAGTAAACCACACCATCTTCTTCATTATCCCACACCTAGAACGAAACCATTATTGAAATCAGTACGAATTTCGAGCTTCGTACTAAACACGATGCATTACCATTGGACTGCAATCGGTTCTAGTGTTTCTCCCATTACATAATACCTAACAGCTATTTTAGTGGATTGGCTGAAGTGCATTGCAGATGACAATTATTGATTTGTAATCATTCAAACATTATTCAGTGCGTGTCCAACCAAAATATAGAGACTGTAAACAAACCTTAGCATCGCCACTGACTCCACCTGAGCGAATTCCTTTCTCAGCCTCATCGTTGTCGCTGATTCCTGTCAGCTTCCCTACCTTTATGATAGTGAGTAGTGCGAACAAACATTGTTAGATAAAGGTTTTGTGTAAGGTAACCAATATGTGCATAAAATAGTAACTTAATTTCAAATGATCAGAGCTTATTTAGATGCTGAAGTTCAAAAATTACCTGAGTATTTGAAGAGTTTCTGATCGACGAATAGAGAACGCAGCCGGCAAAGATGATAAGTGAAATGATGCTCTGGAGATCAAACTTGTTGCCCTTTGCGGTGATGACCGGTGGAGGCATACATGCCACTTCCCCGGAGTTGGTCAAGGCGGACCATGTTAAGTAGATGATGTACAGACTCACCGCGCTAGCCTGGTTTTTTTCACATTGGTATTGAAGCACCGACCAAATATTATGTATGTAAATTACTTCTTTCCTTTTCTTCTTCCATTTCGAAAAACTTGGATCATGCATACGAATTACGTTAGGACCCTTAATTTTAAAGTTAAAAGCTAATGTTAGCGTCAACCAGTATTGCTATTATTTAATATTGCTAATAGTAGCAAGCAGGAGTAGTAAATTTGATAACTTAGTTAATATTAACATTCATACATGCAACTTTGGAGGGAAAACTACCCTAGAATTTCATAGTGCCTACCTGCAGGAGACCAGAGGTCGGCTGACGTTCCTGAACACTTGGAAGAACTGACAGTACAGAGATAATAACGCAGAGAATCAGATTGAAACTGATGAAGAACTTCTGCAAGCTACAGGCATCACTGGTCGTATAGAAGACGAAGCATAGCGTAATCGCGGTGATTGTCAGAGCGTACATTCCCAACGTAGCCGAAAGGAGAGCGCAGTACCAGCCACGTGATTCGTTTTCTTCAAACTGTTTAACCCAGTTACCGGCCCAGCCGTGTGCAAAGTCGATAATCAAAATTAATTGGATGAGAATGAATAACGAGGCACCGATCATACCGAAGTACATCCAGACTTGGCCAAAGCTTTCGCCGTCGCCCATGTAGAATGATCCCACCATGAATCCTATAAGAACGACATATTTAATGCCCCAAAAGCCGTTTTGTAGACCGGCTCGACCATCTTTCGATGTCCGTACACCGATCATTATGACAGCCATCAGAATGAAAAACATTGTTAGTGCGAACATCAGCCGATACACCGCCAGATAGCCAACGACGTCTTTGCAGATGTTCGATGAGGTACACAACTTTGGTACTTTTTGCAACCAGTCCGATAAAGCAGGTGACAACATAATGGCAGCCGTAATTGTGGTAGCCACCAACATCAATGCGTACATGATCCTCGTCGATGTCGAGTTGCGGCAGGTAGGGCAGGCACCGCAGCACAGCGAACAGGCCGTCGAGCCGAAGCAACATGCCAGCTGCGCAGCTGGGATTACTGCTAGAGCAGCTCCCATCCTAAGATGTAGGAAAATAAAAGAGAAACACACACCAAAAAAACAAGAGTTTGATTAGAATTTTTGTTCTTAAGTTTCATGATCATTTTTCGGCTGACTGGCAAATAAAATGTATTATCGAATGATACATACAAAGGGTTTTTGCGCAAAAAGGACTAAGTCTACGTTGATTATATTCAACTTTGTTAAATTAAAAATAAATAAACCCAGTTGTCCCTATTTATGTAGGGTCAAATTACATTTTTGGGTTCAATTAAGCAAATCTCGCCTTTTTACTAGTTTCTGCAGTAATAAGTTCCGTTGATTGGATTTTGACCCCCTGCATAAAAAGCCCCATTCTTGCTAACGGTTAACTTCTTTACAACCAAAAGTTTTAAGAGAATTTCCGTTGCAAGTGTCCCCAAGATATTTTGTTAGATTATATATATAGACATCTTTACAACGTTTTATTATACAGCTCACAGCTTCTACAATTATGGGAATCAGTATGAAGGCGGCGTATGATATGATAAACCATATCGTAATTTAACAATATGTAAATCTGTAGATATACCTTTTTCCTATAGCTATAATATACATGCACGAGCTTAAGTAAACGGGGGCCGTAGGAAAATGCATAAAATGTTTCCATTGATCGATTATGACGACTGTCATTTGGTGTCCTTAGTAGGTCTTCTTAGTTAGCCCCTAATCTGTTTGCGGAGAAGGCAACTTCAGCTCACTTAAACTACGCCGGATCTGAGACAGAATAATATTTATAGCCAGTAACATAGACTACAGTTGTAAACAGCGAACGATATTTACATAGTGCTGTTCAAAGGAATGTAAAAAGCGGATTATATAAATGGGCACCACATTACAATTCATTTCACCAATATGACTTTGCTCATAATACAGTATTATGTTAATTAACACTCAGTTTACTACAACTTGTCAATTCAGTAGCTCTAGCTAGGATCATATCTTAAAAACAATCGCCATTTTCTGATATATGCCAGCACTCTATAGTGCTGATCGCATGGGATTTTGTAAATTAGGGGCCAAATTTGAACCTTACAACGCCTTCCAAAACAAGTAATTTCCTTTCGTATTAGAGTCTACTGATTAAATGATCTGATCAAAATCTAGCTGGTCAGTTAATTACGTTGTGACGTTAGCAGGCCCTCTGATTCTGCCAACAACCATCCTATTACCTAATATATCATGTTTAGGTCGGGTCACGATTTCTTGGCACTATGTTTTGTAACGGGTTCATATGAGACTGTGATGTCCACCAGTTAGTAGTAAAATCTTTCATTCAGACGCATTCGATAAACGATGTAAGCAACAGGAGTTTTGGTCATTGATATTCTGCAGGTTTAGCCCCACTGTGCTCATTAAAATTCATGAATAGCACAATAGGAGTACAAACACATATTTTTACAATTATATATACATTCACGTAATTAGAATATAATTTCTGGACAAAATAGTTAAAACTCCACTAGAAAAAACGCGTCTGCTCCAAATCTCTTTTGATTGGAAAATTTGCATAACGTATATATAAACAATAAATCACAGTGCGCGATAAACAAAATAAGCAAACAATTCGATTTTCTGCCCTTGAACTGGTATATCCAGCCATTACGCTAGTCACATTACGGAACATGATGATCGTCACAACAGAAACACCATCTCTAGTGATGGGTTTAATGAAAAAACATGAATGATTTAAAAATGTATGTTTGACAAGGCTCGCTTTATCTCCGTCTTTGTTTCTGCCATGCAAATCTCCAAACATAGAGACGAATATGCAGTCTCGTAAAGATAAGCTGCTTGGGCGTGTAGAGCCGCTGCTTGAGAATCAAAATTCTCTAGTTATGGTAATGGCAGATTTTCACCATTACCGTCAAACTCTGGTAGGGAATGTAGAAAATCAAGCCTTATTTACCTTATCGATATGTACTCTCAGGCACTGAATTCAACTTGCAACCCCTAATAGTGCATATAAAAGGCAACTTAGCCTTGTATTGCTGAGAAGCACTATTAGTATGCAGAAATATTTATTAACTCCAGTGAGGAACTCTAGAAGGAATTTCAATTTAAAATAAGTCTTATCTTTAAATAGACAAAAGCATTTTGGCTCAGAATGCCATTTTTCTTGTTGTGCTTCTTGATGCCCACCATATCTCTCGATGTCGTCAAATTTTGTTGCCAATTAAAGCCATATGATAATTTTAATTTAATTCCCCACTATCACACCATACGGAGGAATCATTTAGGTATTTTTTACCTACTGCATTCTTGCAGCGCATGGCTATTTGAAAAACAGTTAGAACTATATTCTACTGCTTTCGCCTGAACAGCTGATCGATAGACAGCGCACTGCCTGAAAGGGTATATAAAAGGCGCATTCACTAGCATAACCGGCACCCTTCTTCGCTACTACGTCTTTACTTCAGTAAAGATGTATGAAATCACACGCATTTAAGGAAATCTCATCTCAAATCATCGCTAGTTTTTCTGGTCCAAGCCATAGTCCTAATACTACAGCTCAGTTATACTACGCCTTCTTGGAAATTGAAAACCCTTCGTTGTTGTTGCTCGTTGCACTTCATTAGAATCAAGGGCCGCTCGAAAAACGACGATGTTCGCTTGCCGTCGTCCTTCGAATTTAAACTAATCAATAACAGCACTCTTATTTTATGCCTACATTTGTGCTATTGGAAAACCGAAAGAAGTACCACTTTACCTGATGTAGTGTTGGCTAGTTAATTCAACGAAATTATCCACTGGCGTTGGTTGGCCACAGTGTATCAATAATGCCTCAGTTAATAGAAATGGTTCCAATTATCCACCTAACTCGTTTATTGTCTTTGGACGCGCTTACGCAGGCAGCGGCTACTTATGGGGCATTACGCAGCGCTGTATCGTTACACTAACAGGGGCAACTAGGTACAAACAGGCCCGCCACATAGCATGTCGGTCAGTGAGTACTAGGTTTAGCATGTGTTAATACTGACATCTAGGAGTGCTCGGTACATGGGAGGAAGAAATGCGACTCTTCTATACAATGGATGAATTAGTAAGAACAACCCTCTCCTTTGCTAACCATGCATAGACTTCAACAGAGCCTCAGTACACGGCTGGGACTGTTTTGGCTCTGACTTAACATAACGACAAGTTAATTGCACTAAATATAAACTAGAAGCATGCTCTTTGGAAGATTACACGGTAATGTTCTATGGGATGATACTAATGTAGCAATAGTATTCTATCGACTAATTGCGGCATACGAATGGTTCGAGAATTCGAAATCACCCGCGTAGAGAGGGTAGATTGCGGAGCGAAGGTCGACTGCGGTTTGAGCGCGGTGAATAGTAAATAAAAAGCCGGTTGATGGTGGGGACATAAGATGTCAACTATCTTAAAGTGAAGAAGTTCGACTACAATAAACAAACTAAATATTTCGAAGGCTGTTGTGTGCACAGTTTGAATTTTGGGTAGTAAATATCGACTCGTAAGCGTTAACATGACGGCGTCAATGGACAATATCCCAAAAGATCTGCGGAATCTCCGTGCGTGCATGCTGTGTTCCTTAGTCAAGAGCGTCGATCAATTTGAAGACTCAGGTTGTGAAAACTGTGAGCCTCTTTTACAAATGAAATCTAACCGTGAACAGGTAAACAGGATAAATGACACACTGCTCAGCAAGTTTTCCATAAAAATATTTTAATATATAATAGAATTGTTGCAGCTGTTACTTCACCGACGTAATCGTGTGGTATTCTATTTAAAGTTTGTTTTATCTGTGTATCTTGGAATTACAAAGATCAAGTCTTCATAGAGTTCAATTCGGTCATTAACACATGGAATTATGCAAATTTACCAAATCAAAAGTAAAAAAAAAAAGCTTACAGCTCGCGATGATAATTACTATTTATTTTAGTTGCGTTCGAAAATTGGAGCGTTATATGTAAAGTAGTATTAGTACGACTACATGTAGTATTTTAGTGGTCGCAATTTTAGCTTCCATCATACGTAGATAGGGATACCTAATAAAAAAAAAGAACATGTATTTTGTACAATTTATGCAAAAAAACAGCTTTATCGCTTTACTTTATCGTATAGTTTTGCTTCTGTGCTGCAGGTATTGAGCTGTACCTCTACAAACTTTAGCGGACTATTCACGTTGATGCATGCCGAAGATAGCTGGGTAGCCAAATGGCAGCGGTGCGTAAATCGCGTGCCGGGAGCATACGCCATCTCAGTCTCTGGACGCCTCCCTGCGGGAATGATTCGCGAACTGAAGAGACGCGGTGTCACATATCGTTCGAGAGACACCAGTGGATATACGGCATAAACAACAGAGTGTAAAACTATTCGTTTAGACATATTAGTTTGAATATTCACATGTTCATATAAAGTGGGCGTATCTCCTTTCGTTTACAGTATTTCACGTACATATGGTGCGCATGCAGCCCACTTCTATTTATTCAGCACAAGGCAACTGTGTATGTTCTTATCATGTGTACATCTTTGATCCATATGTACATCTCCATCAAAATTAGTTGCCAAATTTTCGAGAAATGTTAACTTTGTACTGTCGAACAGCGCTAACGGAAACATGAATAATGAGCTATAATGTTTATTTGTTAACATCGAGCGGAACGTGCAAGTCCTAACTGCATCTTGCAACATATCCACCCCTACATAAACTCGAGTTGCTGAAACATGACCATGAACATTAAAATATTACACAAAAAGCTTTTTTTTTTTTCAAATTCTGTTGCCTACTTCGAAATTCAGCGAATCAATTTTGAGACAAGAGTCAAAAAATACAAGACGTGTGATATAACGATAGTATCGTTCGAAACCTGAAAGCATAAAATGAAATTCAATTATTGAATAAGCTAGTTAAGTGAAATTTTTCCTGGGTTCGCGTTTTCCGTGTCGATATATTGGATAGACTAGCGCGTGTTTCCTGTAAAATAAACTGTTCCTATACCTGTATATTATATGAAGATTATTCTTTATATACTCGCTGCTAAGTAATAGCAACGACAAAAGATAACTTATGAAAACGTAATGTAACTAATAAAGAAGAGGTTACAGAAAATAACCGTTGTTGCTTTAATTTCCTTGTTCTATGTTTTTGTATCGCTACGGTATGTATTCAGCTGTGCTAAATGTATTTGTATCAGAGCAGATGCCAAAACCTGACTGTGCGAACCATGAAGCAAAGAGCCATGAAAATTTCTACAATCGCGTGAGTTTTGAGAAGTGTCATAGCGGAGCAGTCGTGAATTCGTCATTACTCAGAATGCGAACTAATTAATAATGTATTTTTGTTGAGAAAGTTTACAATATGTGATTCGAAACTAAACATTAATGTACGTAATGTCAAAAAACTCTTTATAATATGTATATATATGGCTACCGGAATCAAAGCCATTGTTCCCATAGAGATTGAGCGGCGCTAACAGAAAAAAGATAACCCCTTAAGGTCGCACTTTTTTCACAAAAAGATAGTCTTTTCCGAAATCCCTGCAAAATTGGATAGGTTTAACAAGCATATTTTCAGGGCAACTTATCGCTGGTTTACAGCTGATGTTTTTCCAAGGTATTGAAAGGTGAATGGAAAACGACAAACACGTTCCTTGTCAGTACAATACCATAACTTATGTGACTGTGTATGATAATGCGAGTAAAATTTGTGTTCCACTTACGCTCGCATTTTTTTGACATTACGTGTTGACAAACACCAATACGCTATGGGCACACTACAAATGATGAGCAAATCGCGCGTAGTTTTGTGTTCTTCTCGATGATGTTTGTTCTAGTTTTGACTCACTGTGTACCAATATATGCCTCTCCAACCGCACACGGTATTTTTATCGAAGGCGGAAGGAATTACTATGACACTGCCCGGTTTCATACTGAAGGTTCTAGATTAATTGTAATAAAAGTGAACCCTTTGCGGTCGATCTTAACTGCTTACTCAAGCCTCATAAGCATTACACCTGGCCTTCTGTATACCGCGCCGCATGTGGAAATGTGTATGTATATATATCTAAAACGATTTAACTAGACATTTTGCTCCAGTAGGTTATAGTGTTTCTTTATTTGTCACCACAGTATCAGTGGCTAGTAGTACTGTCAGCAGAACACGTATAGTTAACAGAACGTCTTGAAGATTCTGTACTAAAAAAACTTGATTCTGTTGAAGGGTTTCTACCAAGCTTTATTACGTTAAGGCAAGCAATTATCACATTGATTAATATATAACTAACGACTATCGTATTCTCAATTCACTGATTGGCGCACAGGGTACTCTGGGAAAAAAATATTTTTTTCACTGTTTCTGGACCGTATACTAATTGCATTATTCTAGAAACTTGATTGTTTTCAGAATTAATACGGCAGTAAATACAAGGTTCCGCAATAATGCGCACAAATAATGATGTTGGAACCTTAAGATCGCCTAAATAACGTACTTTCAAATATATTTGATAAGATCGCAATTTAAATATTACGCAAGCAAATGCGTTGCATTATGGGCATTTTATTTGTTTTATCTAATAAATAGCTAAAACAAGGAGAAGACGTACAGTAACACTCTATGACTCTTAATCAAATGTGTTTGATGCGTTTTCGCATTCCTCTGCTTTACGTGCCACCATAAATACTTTATATGTAACACTAAGCATTTGTACGATGCCGTCTAAACTGTAAACATCCAATCCCGTCTAGACACGACGTAAGAGATGCCACGATAAGATTCTATTTTTGTTACGATGTTCTTCGCTGGCATGACACAGTACGCGCCTTAAACGCACATTCAAAAAATAACTGTTGCTACACAGGTGCCCAAAATAGTAGTTCCGTACTGTTTGGGTTCCGTAGCTTAGGACGTCACTCGGTCCGCGCATTAATGCGACGGTGTTTATCTAGCTGCGCTGCCTGCATCGCTGGGTGTTTTAGGCGACGCGGCCAGTCCTCGCGAATGTGCTGTTATTGTAGTGGTAAAAGCGGAGAATGGTAATAGTTACAGAGTGACACCAATTGGGACTTCGCTGCAATTCGGAGTATTTTCGGCTTAAGAGTGAAGTTTCAATTAAGAGTGAACGGGGGCTCGGCCCCTGTAGAGCACGGGGTGCCATGGCCGACCGCACAGATGCTCTGCTCAACGGCAATCTCACCGAGGTGCAGGCGGTCGTTGAGGCCATCCAAAGAAGGTGAGTGATCTACCTAGCGATATGACCGGAGAATTAACTCGAAAAATTAAAAGCCCCACAGATCTAATATGCTTGGAATTCGGTTATAAGCTTTGTAAGTTTTCGGCAATAGGTCCAGCCGATATCACAGTATTGTACCGATAAAGGTACATTGCGATTAGAGACGAAGACATTTTCGCATCATTTCTGTTAGTGGTATGATTGTTATGCTGTTATAGTTTAATGAGCGACTGTGTCTAAGTAATCATGCACTTTTTTCTTCAGTCCCTCCGGCCCACGTGCAGACTACAGCACACAACGATTCGTTTAATCATTAAAATCAGCTTCGAAAATGCGAGTCATCTGGGATGATTTGCTAATCAACCGTTACCTGATAGAGATACATAGCGGTGATAGGTAGATTCTTCAATGCAAAAGAAAAACAAAGGAAGCTGTCGGCCACTTCTAATGTGCGTCAATCTGGGCGATGTTGATTTCGACGCCTTTACACATTGGCAATATTCTTTCCCAATCGTACATGCTATGTTTAGCATCGTATGGAATTATGGTATTTGTTATAGTACATAGTCTCCGATTCCAATGTCAATGTCTAATTAAATATTTTGCAATTCATGATGTTTGTTTTAACGCAAGCATCAAACTGCGGTCGTGTATCTTTTTTCGTTGACAAAAAATAAAACTATATTGCTGAATACTGATATTGGAAGACGAAACACCGAGTCTCGGTGCGCACGGAGTTATCGATGTAGATCAAAGGCAATCGCCAATGGTTTTATCTAAACCTTCAAGGATTTTGTTTTATTTGTAATATTATAACAGTGGTGTCCGAGGTGTGAGCGAACACATTCATGCGAATTCCGCTAGTATGGTTACAGCATCGAGTTAGCGACTAAAATTGAACAACAGCAAGCCTATAATGTAGGGGTAAACGGCCATATCATGCAGGTTTTTGGCATTCGTATAAAGCAGGGTTGCACTTGTTGTACAGAAGGAGTTTTAAAGATGTACAAAGTGCCTTGTTCGCAACGATCATTTTCTAAAGCAGGCCAGAAGACATAGGAACCTCGTTCCCATTACCACAGTTGGATTTGGTTATTTAAATCAATGGCTGGGATTGGCAGCAAACTGTTCGATATTGAACATTCAGTACTCAGATTCAGCCACATCGCATATGCTATATATAAAATATATGATAGAACGTCATAATTCAATTTTATGATAATCATAATGTATAAAAAGGACATGTACTTATAATACTAAAGGGTCACCCGCTTGGTGTTTGTAAACGGTGGCGCAGCCTTGTTTTCTAATGTAGAAAATAAGAAATTGTTGCCTTCGATTTACGATCTAATAACATCACAGTCAATAAAACAAAGCAGGCTTTTTGCTTAGGAAGAAAATAGTTCGGTCAATGAGCTTTTTAAAGTCATTTTGGACCCAACAAACAAATAGACAGAGATAAACTTACTAGTATAGGTAGATTGAATGTATGTTGAACATAATAAGCGTGTTTACTTGGATCTGATGTATCTAAGGTAAAGGTGGTAGAATCAGTATAGGGTCTTATTCATTTTTAGTGAGCATAATGTTCTTTTCGTATTCATTTTGAAAGCTATTTGATACAGTTTACTAGTGTATGGTCGTAGTGTGTAGTCGCTAACTTCAACTAACACTTAAAGTCAGTAAAACATAAAATTGAAATCGTTAAATTCGATTAAAAACAACTACATTGGTCGCGTTTTTGTTTTGTTTCTTATTGAAACAAGAAGTCTTCATATCCTAGTAATGGAAGTAGTAGTGGACTAAAAAAGCTAGCGATAATCTTGCATTCAGCTGTGTCCAAATATTGGTTTGTAATGCCATGTAATAGCTACAGTGAATAGACTTGTTACTCTTTGTAGGGTAAAAAGAAAATCAGCAGTACTGTCTTACACGAATAATATCCAGTGATATAAAATGGCGCAGTGATTTTATGCTTATGATAAAGTAGGGATACATTTACTTCTCTCTTTGGAATTGGAAAATTTTTAAATTTAAACTATTTAACTTTAATCGATACAGTAATTGGCATCCTTATGACTATACCTGTAATTATGTAGTTGTACTTGTTGTACACATTCTGAAAACACCAGATTTTGCGAGATCACGGTTGAACGATTTTGCTGATATATTTTTAAAAGTCTCGGCATTTTCAAATACTGATGCACATTTTTTCATTGTTAACCTCCATGAGTAAGCTCGTCATTTATTTGATTGAAATAAATAAATTATATATATTTATTTATTTTTATTATTTACCTTTTATGTGTAGAGCAAAAAAGGCCTCTGACTTTTCAAAGAATATTTTTGCTTATTCATTAGAGACGCCCTAATAACCGTGAATCTTCCCCATTGTTACTTGCATTGTGTATTTTGGTTAGGGTATATTGTTTGACTTGGTACTATTTTTTCGTTGATAACTTTGCTTAGCTCGGTGGGAGATTTTTAAGCACTGTACGTAATGGCTGGTATTCTTAAAAAATAAGCAATGCTAAACCACATATAACGCAGCATGTTATGGTTACTAGTTGTTTCTTTGTTGCTAATACAAAGAATAACAAACCCTTCCGCTGCAGCATTAAACACAAGAATTGTTCGAAACACAAGAATGAAGGTTCGAAATAGATTAGCGTTGTAGTCCGTAAGCCAGATTGTGCTCTACTTAACACCACTCTTTGGTATTTAGGATTTAGTGCCATGGCAAACTCGGTACTTTTTTTTTAACCTTTTAACTTGATATAGAGTAATTTTTGCGAAATAAATTATTGTTATTCACGTGCATTCTCAAAGCTCATTATAAAAGGACCTAATCTGTCTTCGTACGAAGACAGCTGTAATGTATATTTCGACTGGTTCTACCGCCTCAAGAGCTTACATTCTGGGCACGTTACGTACATCGTAGGCAGCGCGAAATAAAGATTGGATCGAGAAGTCCGCAACAAAACAATGGACCTTTTGCATTTCAGCTTCACACAAATAACTTTTTTTGTCTACGTCGTATTTCAGCTGTATAAAGTACCCATCAGAGACCTTCCTAGACGTGGCCCTTCTGTGCGCCAACTATATTGCAAAGGTAAAGAAGCAGAAAGAACATCAACACTAAGAACGTAAGAGAAAATCGCCTCATTCTTCTGAAGAAATTAAGTAACATTTGTAAACAGAGAGTCATCTACTATTCTACAAAAAAGAGAAATAACAGGCAGTCCAATACTACCTATTAAAATAACAAGTAACCTATTGTCGCGTGCTATGCTGGGTATTCATGACAGTACTGTTACAGATTCTATCAGAGATCGTGCAACTGGATAATCATTGCTGCTATGAATTAAGGAGTATCTGTTGTACTTCAGGTGTCACCTGGACTGAGCCGAACTCAATCAAAACAACTACACGATGCAAGCATTTCCGTTCTCGGCAGGATGCAACGAGAGTTGGTCAACGAAAAACTCATACAGAATAGCGACGTCCTCGCAAAGGTAAAAAAGAATAATGAAAATATGTTATAAATGCAAATCGAGATAAAATTCGTAAACTCTGCATTCATTTTATGTTTATTATCAGTTAGCGCGAGTCAAACTGGTTGTAACGTATTTTTTATGCACAGTGGGGAGTAGTAAACGAAAATGGACCGCTTTTCTGCGGATCAATTCTGATCGACATGTTGTCATGAATAAGAGAAGCGTACGGCTGCTAGGTGCATGCAAGACTACAGATGAGGTAATCATATTTAAAAATAATTTTTCAGTGCTTGTATAATTGTTTGCACTGTCTGTCCAGATGTCCCAAGTGATCCGCGTTTTATCAAAGAAAAGCGAGCGTCTCGATGACTTCGTGGCGCTCCCGCCGCTGCCAGTAGACTTCATGCCGGCGTTTCCTGGCGGGGCCGAATCTCAGGCGGCCTCCGGCCGAACTGGCACAGGCGTCCAAAGACATTCTTTAGATCCCATTTTAGCTTGCGTTGAGTTGACGCTTTCTCCCGAAATTAGTGGCCAGCACGGTGGATCACGAAAAACTGTCAGCGATAGCAAACCCGTTCTATTTGCCCGTAACAGAGAATGGTAAGTTCCCGTTTGACATTGCTACGTTCGATCAGTAATCGGCCCGAGTAAGTGCGTCATGTTATCATAACCCGCTTTAACCTAGTTTTCTGTTTTGTTCTTAGGATAGCGTTCCATGGTGTCGCGGATTCGTTAATGCGCGCAGCTCTTTCACTTCAGCGGCTTCCACTTGTGGAAGACGTAACTCGGCTTGAGACTTTGCTCTCAGATGAAGTGCTCGTGCAGGCTGCGCGCGTGGTTGTTCGAATGGCTTTACAAGCTCATGACGATGATCGGACCTTGAAGTATTGTGTGAGTTGCAGTTTATAAAAGGAACAATAATCTGTATTAATTTTTAACGGCGATATGTGTACGTTCGTATTTGAGTTTAGATACTTTTAGAACAGACTTCATGTTTTTTGACGAATAAAGACATCGTGTCACTCAGTTACAGTGTTTCTAAAAAAAAATATCTATATAAGCTAAGGTTATCTGAATAAATATCGTTATCGTATGTATAATATTGTTTGCTCCACAGCTAGATATCTACCAGACGCTTACGGGGCTCCTGCGCAGTTCTTCAGTTCGTCAAAATGTTCACCTATTAACATGCGTTGCATTGGTTCGGAGCAATAGTGCTGACAGTGGAGCCTTACAAGGCCATAGCGTGCCTCTAAACTGCACGTTGATTCAACTTCTGGCGGAATTGTTCGAGTGTACATTGCGTGATGGACGCACATGGTCAATTGAGGTGTTAGAAAAAGATATCACTTCCTCGTTCAGTGGTTAGTGTTCCTTGTTAATAACAACAATACTAATGATAAAGCCAATATTTACTCATTTGTATACCCTCTTTCTAGCAATACAAGGCTAAACTTATATTGCAAAAACCTGCCTTCCTGAGTCTACACTGCGGTGATTTTCAAATATAGAAGTTTAATTATCCAGTGAAATTTTTCGTAAGTACAATTAGCTAAGCTGACGTGACTTTCGCTTACCACCAGTAGCTAGTGACCCAAAAATCTGTGCAATGACTTTAAATGTCTTTTAATTGTTGGGTGATTAAATTGCAGTTGAAAAGGTTCAGCTTATATTGGAGTTGCCGTTATGCAATCATTTGTTCAGTTGCATTTCGGTAGGGTACCGGAAAGCCGCACTGCTCGCTAGGCCAAGTTCGAGTCCTGAAGATGACGATGATGATTCCGAACCTATCCTCGGCGCCTGGTACGGAGCAAAATCGTTTTTGTAACGTGTATACTATCACTAACACTGCATATTGAGTATTGTGCAATCGTTTGCCGATGGCTTGCGTATTGAACTGAACTTCGTATAACGCTTAGTAGTCTTACCTGTATTGACTTTACTGATGAATTTTAGAATAAATTCTTTATTCTGATTTACAGGTACGAAGAGGTATTAAGCCAGGATAATGCTGGTGCTGAATTTGGCGGAGAGCACAACGACTCTGGTGATTCGAACAGTGGTGATTCTCACATGCAGTTGGCAGCTAGGGCCGTTCACCTGCTTGATGCACAGCTAGTAGCCGGGTTCCCGAACATCGAGAAGTACCTTGCCAGGTTGGTGACATATATTAGGCTCTTACAAGCGAATACGACGGACTTTGAAATTGAATAACTTCTAAATTGGTTATGCTAAAATTATGATACGTTGTATGTTGGAGGCACTAGGAAAGTGCTTTCAACACATTTTTTGATCACTAAACAGACGATTGCATAGCGGATTTGGGAGGACATATTTTACACCTTTCGTGCTCTGCCAGCTTCTAAACAGGCCTATACATACCATTCGAATTCCCATATGCAAATTACTTTATTTGTGGCTTTTCAAAGTAGGGTGATATCCCTGCCCATCGGTTTTTGCACATGGAAAGCCCTGTTATGACACGGGCTTATATCGGTTAAATAAAGGGGTTCAAGCCAACGTTGGATATTCTTTCGGTCAACGCAGGAAGTAATTGAGGCATGGCGATGAGGTCTGGCGTAGTCGTCAAGCGACTGTGTGGTTTTGATTGCCGTGCCAACGGTCTGTGAGTCTCTTAAGGAATGCGAGATAGCGAGCTGCATTTATTATTTCATTTTCGGTAAGTATTTCATAGAAGAAGATGCCCCTGTTGTCCATTGCTACCATTACCATCACCTTACGTTCGAGCCTAATCAACACTGCTGTTAAACTTGATTTATCTCCAGGGCGACACCATTCTCTCGCCTGGATCATCTCTGGGTAACGGTAGAGATTAATTCATGCCCCGTTTGTGGCGACCGTATACTTCAGACGGGTCTTTCGTTGATCAAAGTTTCATAAATTGCGCATGGAATGCACTATACACAGTTCCAACTGGTTTGTAGTCGATTCACGAACTTCATTTAGTTTTCGCATTTTCAATATTTAATTCTATAAGACGCTACATGCTAAATTCCAATTTTGACCGAAAGACCTCTTAGATTCCAAGCTTTACTTTCATGAAAAGTCTCTTCGATTGCGGCAACGCCTTTTTGTCCTTCGGGTCCCAACATTTGGTCGCCTCCTCGATGGTTTTCAACACTCCAATCGCTGTCCTTGAAACGTTACGTCGCGTTGATTTGTGAGAGTAAAAATATTCTTGCTGGAGTAAACTTAATGGGTTTTTGCCTAAATCTTTCTAAAAGAAAGTTTCTAAAGGAAAAGGAGTTTTAAAAAACTTTTTTTCCTTTAGTATTTATTTTATTTAGAGTATTTGCCGGACGAAGTTCGTGCACTAGCGACGGCTAGTTTAAAGGTCCGCCGGATTCGTTTGTAGTAGCCTGGTGTTTCGTTACTTTTGACTTAAAGAGTAAATGTCGTTTTGCAAGCATCGCTGTTATTGTTAGTTTCGCAAAGCACTCCCAGTCGAGGCTGTTGTTTTTTAAAATCAATGTTTTTTGGTAACTTTGAACTTTGTCTTTGTGATAATTATCTTTGACATGCCTTTCTGACAACTATAATCGAGGCTAAGATACCAACGTTGTAAAGCGGTGCAATTTTACGTGCGTTGATTCTTACAGAGAGCTGACGGCAGCCCATATGCTGACCTTGGCCAACATCGTACGCGACCTTGACGGGGGGACTGTTGCTCCTGGTCAGAAGCAATTCGCCGTTGCTATTCAACGTTTGGTACATAATCTGTTTGCAAGAGGTGTTCTCAGTCGTGATATGCAGGATACATTGCTCAATACGTTGGGTAAGCAATTATAAGGGTGAGACCAAGTCTCGTGACAGTTTGAAAACTTAATTTTTTTTTCAGTTATTTTCACAAAAGATTCCCTTAGTTGAATGTATGCAAAATACATAGCATACTCCTATCTTTTTACTTTAATAGATGTAAAACGATGATTGGGGTAATTTTGTAAAAATTTCAAAGAAGAAAACTTCGTAAATTGCATGTTGTTTTGAATATGCACAGATTTAAGTTCTTTTGGTGTTGAAAGCATTTCTGCGCGTTCTTTCAATAATAATTGAGCGCTAAATATATGGGCGACTATGATTTTTCTTCGCCGAGAAAATTTAATTTTATGCTAAAATGCAATCGGAAATTTTCGTCGTTGTATAGTTAATGTTTGTTGAATCTGCCCTGCTGGTTACATCATAGGCATCAATCCTTGGAAGTCGGGCGGTCAGTGGCCATTGGAGATTACGCCACGATGTCTAGCCGTTCTGGCACAAGCGATTCTCCTTCATCCTGATCCTGAGGGAGCGAAAATTGCCGTTTGGCAAAAGGCTATACAGGCGTTAAGCACCCGATCAGCATCCCAGCAACAGTTAACAATGTCTGCTTCCGAAGTGGACTCACAGCAGATCAGTGGTGCGGCCCAGTCAGCAGAGGGTGAGGTGTCTTTTTCTTGTATAGATTTACTCTTGCATGGGAAGGGGTTCCTTTGTACTTCTACTCAAGTAAAAAGTCCATCTCTACTTCCGATCGAAGGGTTCGAATTTGTCGCTGGATTACGCTTCAACAAGTACTATGACTAATTTTAAACCATTTTGACTACCTTGACTGAGGTTACAATCCAAGGATTGGAGGAAGGTTCCAATTCTAACTAAACAGTTACGTTATTTCAGCTGGATTTGAGCACGCATCTGTTGCCGCTCCCTATGGGCAAACAGCAGATTCAGTCTCCGAAGATCTAAACGTGGAACACGCACAATTGCTACTCTATCTGTTTGATTCAATTCCTCTGATGCAGCGCAAAGAACTTTTGCTCAGTCTTGTCGATCCGATCTGCGCCGGTGATACTAACAATAGAGATGCATCGCAGTCATTTGCGGTACCAGGGTCAGGCGCTCGAACTTCGACAAGCGCGAGAGACCAAGAAAGCGGAAACAACTACTTGCGACTTGGACGTTTATTGCACCTGTTTGAGTATCTCGTTAAGCACTTGTATGCGGCACCGACATGGCTGACGGATCAAGTGACCGCCAACATCCTAGGCTGTAACGATGGTTCGAGCACCTCTAGTGGATCCGTAAAGTACTTCTCCTATAAGGAACTTGAGGAAAACTTCCACATGCAAGAAGGTTCTCAGCGAAAGCTGAAGTTCTATACTTTGTGCGAAGAAACCCAGCCTGGACAGTTTCCTAAGCTTGACGGATTCGCCATTAACTTCCTACTCTCCACCCAAAGCCGATACGAACGACTGTACAAGCGCATAATTGATCTGCTCGACGTGGCTGGCAGCGACGCCGAGCAGCGTGATAAAACACACTGCACAAGTTATGTTCAGTTATGCGGGGCCCAATACGTCATGTGGGGAGCGTGGCGTCTATTTTTGAGTCTCCCACCCTCTCTTCATGCTTTGGAGAATCTCAATTCGCACCCACTGCTGCTGTGCGTACTGTTGCCACGTCTCAGCCACCGAAATCTGTCCGCTTGGGTAAAAGACGGCGTTGCGAAGCAGCTAGAAAACAACGCCGACCCGTCAGAAGCGCTAGAGCGAACATTGGCAAAGTTTTCTGGCACCGACCACGAAATCGCGCTTTTGGCCAACTTGATAACACGTTTGGAGAAGAATAGCTGGACTGGTACTGATCTCTTCTGGCTAGAAGTTGTGTTGGGCAAACTGCAGCATTCGTTCAACCACATCGGTGAAAGTGATGATCAAAAACGAGAACAAGTATCGCCACTGCTCGGGCGAGTCCTCCATCTTCTACAACTGTGTCGACGTTCACTGCACCGTCTCGTTCTTGATGAATTTGACTGCGGTGGCTTTGTGGCTGCTTATGATGTTGCCTTGGAGATTGCCTCATCACGGGCGATGGACACCTCGGTGACTTGCGTCACATTGGCGGTAGCATCATGTCTTCCCGAAGGCCTGTCATCGATTCTGAATTGCAGCTGGAACTGTACGCCATCCGATGGCTGTCATTCGGTGGATTCATGGAGGGCAGATTTTGCATCTGACCCGCTGCCGTCAGAGAGCTTGATCGCAGCCATCGCAGCTGCACACATCGGAGCGCTGTCCAGAACCAAAAGTCTTTCTCTAGCGATTCCCCTGAAAAGGGTACTACATTTTGCTCTTCGATTTGCCAACGACCTTTATGCGATGCGACAACAGCAGGTTGCCGAACAGGCGAGTGGTGAGCCGGCTCAAGGAGCAGACGATTCGTTGGATAAAGCCGAACATTGGTATGTGGCCTCGCTTGTGCCACTGCTCCTTGACGCTACCACAGAAAGCCAAAGTGATTTCGCTGCGCTGTCGCTGCAGGACTTGCCCGGTGGCTATGAGAATGAAATGCACTCTCAGGTGGTTGGCCACTGCTATCGTCTGCTGACAACACATATACGGGCCATTGGCAACATGGAGCTCATCTTTGACGAATGCATTAAGTATCTTGAAAGTGTGACCGAGAAATCCGCGGGGCGTCGGGCGCTCGCTCAGCTAGCTGAAACAAATGATCTGTGGGCTATTCTATACAAGGCGTGCAATGTTCCACCGTACGCAAATTATGGTCTAGCGGTTCTGCGTTTCTTTACTAATTTGTGGAAGTTTGAAGAAATCGCAACCAAACTAACAAACGTAGACAATTTACTAAAACACCTGAATGCTGCCAAGCTACAAACGTGGTTGTACTCAATCGTGTCATGTGAAGATGTTTTGGACGACACTCCAGCCAGCAACGAACGTCTGCTAGAATCATTTGTCTCTTCTGTGGTCTGCGCTGTGCGACACCCTGACCTTGATCAGCTGCTGTTTGACGCCTTCGCATCCCTGGCGGAACGAGTAGTACCTGCTGCACTATCAGGGGGCGCTTTCACTGCAGCTTTATCAGGCCTGGTTTGTCTTGCTACCTGCGGTGAACCGCGGTGGCACCTTGAGCTAGCTCAAACCTGCTCGCGCTGGTTGGACTCGCAGCCTTCTGAGGTCGGTTTTGCCGCCATTGTCCACTATCAGGCTAAGCTGGTTGCTGCATTGAAAGCACTCAACACGATGGACAGCGGCGATCGCGACGATGCGTCCTCAGACGAGATCTCCTCGGAAGCGGCCTACGATGAGGACTCGGCCGAATCACTGAGTGATGACGAAACTACCCGTCTATGCACGTACACGGTTACCGCCCGCGATTATATGAGCCAGCATTGGTATCACTGTCACACATGCGGCATGGTTGAAGGGGTCGGAGTTTGTTCGGTTTGCGCCAAGGTTTGCCATAGAGATCATGACGTTACGTATGCCAAGTACGGTTCATTCTTCTGTGACTGCGGCGCCAAAAGCGACCGCAGCTGCCAAGCAATGGAAAAGAGGACATTGGCCAATGCTCTAGCTAGCGCTCAAGTTCAACAGACTGTTGCTGCTGCAGTCCCTGGTAGCGTTGCTGGTCCTGGAGGTGGAGAAGAGTCACAATTGGCTGCGCAGAGCTCGAGCTCGGTCGACTCGTTGGCCTCGAAAGGAGGTAACAGTGGAGCGACGGACAGCGGCAGGGAACTACCACAATTGGCGCTTGCCCTAGCACCTTTTGAGAAGGTACGCAAATATGGAGTGATACGAACTGATAGAATATATAGAATAGAGTGCATTCTGTAGAATTAACGACCTCCTTAATCGTCTGACTTGTATTGATTCGAACTAATATTACCTGTACTAAAGTGCATATATACATATAGAACTGCATATATTTGCTTTTATTTTCGCCGTCTTAGGTTATTTGTATACAGAGTTATAGATATAAACATGCTTACTTGACCACAGGAGTTACGTGAAGTTCTTTTGGGTCCTCGAACGGTGGAAGGAGTTTTGGCAAACGTTGTTGATAAGATCAGGCCAAAACTGAAAGAGGATGCAGCGACTTCACCCATGGGAAGCGCTGTCCGAGCTGAAAAAGCGCTGCGCCAAATGCACGAAGGACCTTTGACATTTGAGACTGTCGATGATCTCATGCAGGTTAGTGTATGGTTATTCCATAATATTATTCGCATGGCATCATTCAAGAGTACAATTCAGTAGATACACTGTAATATTCGCGAGGCACTGAACGTTTACTGATACCACGCATTGCACAATGCGACGCTTGGCAGTGACTACCGTATTCATAAATTGCATAGATATAATTTTGACTTTTTTCGTATTGAATGCATACGACGGAAACAGGTAACGATCGGCTCTCAAGAGGGCGCGTTCGAAAATGTTAAGATGAACTTGGGTGGTGAGCAACAACTTCGACAGCTGTTGCAATCACACCATGTTCGAAGAGTGGCCATGTGCGCATTGAGTCAGGGGGCTGGCGCAGGCCGAAGACAACAAGTGGCTGTATCGCACGAAAAGGGCAAGGTGACTCTCCTACAGCTGGCGACCTTACTCCGACAAGCCGAAGCACCTCGAAGGCGTCTAACCATTACACGGCTGGCCAGCGCACCTGTGGGCTTCACGGCTCTATCTGTCGTCGCGAATCCCGCCACTCCGGCGGCCGACGATCATCTGGCAGTATGCGGTCTTAAGGACTGTCACGTACTGACGTTCGGACAGAACGGGGTTTTGTTGAATCGCCTAACGGTCACTGTTGGCTTGGAAGGGCAAAACTACATCATCAAAGCAATTTGGCTGCCTGGCAGCCAAACGGAACTCGCCGTAGTAACGCACGAATTTGTGAAGATTTTCGATTTGGCCGTCGACGCTGCCGCACCGACGTATCATTTTATATTAGCGTCGGGCAATGTGAAGGACGTGACATTCGTTCGATTGGACGCAAAAGACCGTTACATGGTGGTCATGTCAACCAACGGATTCGTCTACTACCAACAGTTATGCGAAGAAAGTCTAGCGACGAATGGAAGCTTTTATGTCACTAACGTCATGCAGGTTTGTAGTGGGAGGACCACACTGTATTGTGATAATGACAATATGAGAATCAAACAATGCCTATGTAGATTTTATGTGGTATCTTCTCGCCATAGCAGCTTGGCCGTTTTATCTTAATGGGACTATTAAGTCAAAAAAGTTAGTAGCCAGGTAATATAATTAATTACCCTCACTCGCCGCGTTTTCGTGTAGGTCGATCATTCCGGCATGAACGGAAGTGGAGGGACATCGATCTACTATTCGCACGCGATGCAAATGCTTTTCCTCAGCTTTACTAACTCGAAGACGTTGATGGCCCCATTGACAACAATGGATGGCACACTTGGGCCAGTCTCTCAGTTGCAGTTGGCTAGTAAAAGTTCGTCCGCGCTGTCAAACAAGTTGGCCGGCGGACAACCCCTGGTCGCTTGGAGTGAGGTTCCCCACCATCCGGGCCTTGTGCTAGCAATGCAACAATTTTCTAATAATCCCGTCGTTATTCTGTTGCGTCCGGGGACTGCTCACGTCCAGGAAATTAAATTGGTATGAAATACGACTGAAACGTGAATAAAAAATGTGTAGTATACATATTATATATCACTGAACGTTATCTTTTTATTAATAGTGCATTTAGTTGTGCTCATTAAATGCTTGCAGCCTACTGCGAAGTCGAAGATCTCAGATATGGTTGCGTTACGACATCCGGGCAATGGAGGTGAACTTCGTACAAATCTGGTTGTCCTTTGTGAAGATGGCAGCCTGAAAGTGTTTACGGCTAATGCGCCTGAGACCAACTTCTGGTAAATGACTCTTTCGTCTAATTGCCGTTTGGATCCATTTTTATCCCAGTTCTCTTTTCATTTTGTCGCCGAGAGTATTGCATAGCGAGCGTACAATAAAGAGATATAACTTATAACAACGACAAGTTCAATTGAAATGCATTGAATAAGCATACAAACGAATATCGTGTTCTTTGCTGCTATAGGCTGAATTTGCGTCCCTCGCCAATAATCCCGGCGAAACGAGGTACGTCGAGACGAAGAGCCAAAGAAGCATCGACCACAGCTGCAGCGATGCAACCAACAAATCCATCATTGGTGTCCTCGGGGAGGCCACAGTTCCCCATTGACTATTTCGAGCATTGTAACCCGCTTCAGGAAGTTGACTTTGAGGGAAATGATTTACTCGAGGTGTACAATAGAGAGCAGCTGAAAACGCGACTTTGCAGTAATTCGCTCTATGTCGTCTGCACAAAAAGTGGTGGCTTCAAATTAGATGTCATCAATAGTGATAGTAGCATGGTCATAACAGGTTAGTTTAGGCAGATTTGCAATTTCCACACGTTTCTATTTAATTATTAAAAAAGGTATTAAATTTATTTCCAACGGTGAAATTGCATTCCTACTCGAAATTCCGTAGGCGCCAGTGATATGTTTTTAACGGGTTGACTTTGTCACAAATATTTAACTCAAGAGTAATCGGCCTTATCTATAATATTTTTATGGGATAGAGGTTTTTCACGAGTGTATATAAAATGGCACGACTCACGCTATTTTTTTTTATCTATTGTTTTCTAGGACTTCGCATTGCTGTGGGATCACAGGATATTCAGCGTGTTCCCCCTTATGTGGAGCTGTTTGGACGAACTATCAATTTGGCCTGCTCTCGGGCGCGCTGGTTTGATCTTCCCCTAACTCGTGACGAAAGTCTTCAAGCCGACAAAAAGGTCACGCTCACCTTTGGCGTGTCTGGTGATCCCACATTTGTAACAATTCTAGATTCTGTTAAAGTATATGGTCGAACAAAGGAATCATTTGGATGGCCCGAAGACAATGAGGAGGTAAAAAAAATAACCAGTTTTTTCATATGCAAGGCAAAACTATACGAAACTAGTAAACAGGAAATAATATAAACCAGCGTTGAAACTGTTTGGCTGCCGTTGCATTCTACAGTAAGAAAAAGTACTTTAGTATAATGGTTACCTCGAAAATTTGTAGAAACAAAATTATAGATGTTTTTCCGCAGTGTAGCTCATTTGCCAAATAATCGGATTTCGCCTGATTAAATATCGCTCTTAAGCACGAAAATAAACACGAAGAATCGCCATTGGCGTTTTCAGCTATTGACGAGCAGCACGTCGGTGCCAGGTCAGCAGTCTCCTTTATGGCAACAGTTGGAAGACAGTCTACAGTTGGTTGAGGCGAGTTTTTCGCTGATCTCGAACGAAGAGCGGAGTCAAGCAACTCATGACGACAGCGGACTACGTAGCCGTGCACTGGACGTCGCCTTGCAGCTGCTGCTGCTGCCAATAAGTTCGCCGCAATTGCAGGGGCTTATTAAAAGCCTGTTATCTGCACTACACGTATCATCAAACGAGTGTGCCTCGAGAAAGGTAAGCTTGCTTCGTAGATTTTGGGGTTTTGCACATGTTATGTGGGATCCGTTTGTCGTTGCCCAGTTTCAACGAAATACAACTTCTAAGATGGTGATGAAATCATCAAAAACGTTTCGTCAAGAGCACATTAACTCGTTTTCGAAACAATGAATTGCTTGAATCAATGACAATTATTAAACTGTTTGTCCTGTCAGGACGAGGCTCTATTACAGCATGTGGAGGACTCACTAAACAGCAGCCCGGATGGTGAAGCCTTCTTCCGTTTAACATCAATTACGCGTTCAGTGGCCGCAACCCGCGCGGACCACATAGCTAACATGACACAGCCTGGCTTTGTTGACCTCTTGATGTCTCATTTTTGGAAATTGCTCGCAATATCGCCCGATGATCCACTTGTGGCTCCTGTGACCCGAATCGGTAGGATCTTTGTCGTTATCATATTACTATATTGCTTTAGTCAAATGTTAGCTTAATATGCTGCTTACATTAGATTCAGACATTAACCCAGTATTCATTAATCGTTAGTCGAAAAATTTACCCCTATTTCAAATGTGTCAGTTACGAAAGAGTGTACCCATCGACTCTATTTAATAGACTTTGTTTATATAACCCGGATTATCGTCATTTATCATTGTAGGACTGGCTCATGTTGACGCGACAGTTCACAACCTGGTGGATATCCTGTATGCAATGCTGGGCACTACAGATCCCGGGAGCCAAATCGTCAAACATCTCGTCGATTTGTTGCTCTACCCACACGCTCACATTGGGTTCGGTGCTCGTTCGGCACTTGTACGAGCGGTGCGACCAAAACGGTCGCCAGGGGGCGGCCAGGGCGGCGCAGCGAGTGGCAAAAGCCAGTCTCCCGCTTCTGAACAACTACTCGGAGATATTGGGCCAATGGAGAGCGATGAAGAGTTATTAACGTCTATTGTTGACCGTAAGTTTGCATTAGCTTTCCTCTGTTTCACATGAACTTCTCCAATTGTTTTCAAACATGAACAACGCTAGTACTTTATAATGATTTTGCTGCGCGATGTGATTTTGCATTCGTTTGTAGTTGATAAGAAGAGCAGCGCCCTTGTATGCAACATGCTGAGCCACGTCCGGCGCCTTGAAGACGGGATTACTGCGGTGCCCTTTCTCCAAGTATTGCTATCGCTTGTATCACAACCAGAACACGTGGAAGCACTCGTAGAAACAGCAATCGATATGGGTGCAAATATCACGGTACGTTTCCGATGCCAGTTCGATTTTTCAACTTGTTTTTTTGCCGATAGAAACCCGTCTTTATAGTTGTGCGTCCACTACACAATAAGCGATCGGGTCAGCAGGCTTTTTTAGGTCAGATTCGGTTTGTGAGTATTGAAATAACCTTTTGAATTATCCTAAATATTCATACAGATAACGGATCTGTGAATAAGCCATATCTTGCTACGTTTAAATAACATTGACATGCAATTCCAGGTCGAATCAACAAAAACCAGCCATGTCCAATTCCTACTGCTCAAGGTATGCTCAATTCTCCTTGGACGAAAGACTCCGGCTCGCGCAGCAACAGCTAAACGCCTCCTTGAGGCAAATATGTTCGACAAATGCTTCGCGGTGCTCACTCGATTACTTGAGCATTGGAAAACGTACAGTCCGCAAATAGAAAACGGTTTGCTCGAATGCCAGCGTTTAGACCTGTCATCGGTTGACATGCTACCCTTCTTCCAGAAGACCTTTGTTCGATCCCATGCCGGCGATGTGTTTGAGGATTTCCGCCAGGCACTCACCGAAATGATGCTGAAGTTGGCCTGTCAGATGAAGCAGACGCTTCCCGATCAAACATTCGCTTCGATGAGCCATTGGCACGGCCTTTTGTGCGAGCTCATGATGGCACCGCAGGCCGCTTTTGCCAAAAAGGCTGTTCGCAAGCTCCTGATGTTGCTGTGCGGTTCGAAAGAAAGCTACCGACAAGTTCGAGATCTGCACGCCTTCGGCGTTCACATGGCCGCAGTGCAGGAACGTAGTAAGCAATCCGACTATGATGCGCTTATCGAGCTGATGGAACATCTAAAAAGTTGCGTTGACGTCGCTTCACTTCGTGTCTCTAACTGGCAGCGATTCTGTCTAGCGAATAAGTGGATCCTGGCATTCCTTCTTCGGGTATCGTTCTCATTAAACGAAGGTGTAGCGCCAGCAATCTTGCAGTTGTTACAGTTGGCAATCTGTGACAACAATAACAATCAGCCTCAACCATCTGGTTCTTGCCAGCAGCAATCACAACAGCAGCAGCAACAACAGCAAAATAATCTTTCAGCTGGTGCTCAAACCAGTGGTCAGAAGGATAAGGAAACCTCGCAGTTGGCAGCCCAGCTCGTCGCACAGCTAAACCTTAAAGTAGACGGTCCTCTGATTTCGAAGTTCCTGGTCAGCTTCCTGCTGGATTCAAACACAACCTCAATTCGTTGGCAAGCACATTCGCTTATGCATCACCTGCACTCAAACTCGGCTCAGGATCGACAACGTGAGATCGTCAACATGATGTGGTCGTTATGGCCCCAGCTGCCATTGTATGGCCGTAAAGCATCACAATTTGTCGATCTGCTCGGTTTCTTCACGCTCAATCAGGAGGGCGGCGATGAACGAGGCTACGGCGAGAAGATGATGGGTGTTTTGCAGAAACAGAACGGCATTATCGAAAAGCATCCTAATACCGCTATCTATAATGCGATTCAGGGTCTCGTCGAGTTCGATGGCTACTATCTTGAATGCGAGCCTTGCCTTGTGTGCAATAACCCTGAAACGCCGTTTGCGTCGGTGAAGCTCAGCCAGATTAAGGTCGACTCCCGATTTACGACGTCGAGCCAAATCGTGAAGCTGATTAGTTCGCAAATCATCTCGAGGATGACGCTGCGTATTGGTGACGTGAAAAAAAGCAAGATGGTGAAAACGGTGAATATCTACTACAATAACCGAACCGTACAGAGCGTTGTCGATCTGCGCCATAACAAACGTTTGTGGAACCGCGCGAAGAGTTGTCCGCTGGTTCAGGGACAGACTGAATTGAAAGTCGAGTTCCCTCTGCCAATTGTGGCATGCAATTTGATGATTGAGTTTGCAGAATTCTACGAGAACCCATTGGCGGCTGCCGAGCCCCTCCAGTGTCCTCGGTGCTCTACGCCAGTGTCAGCCACGCCAGGAGTATGTGGAAATTGCGGCGAACAGGTGTTCCAGTGTCATAAGTGCCGCCAAATCAATTACGACGAGAAAGATCCGTTCCTGTGTAACAACTGTGGTTTTTGCCGTTATGCGAAGTTCGATTTCCATCTGTACTGCAAGCAGTGCTGTGCTGTAAACCCAATCGAAAATGAGGAGGAACGGAAGAAAGCTGTGGCGTTCATGAACAATCAGTTAGACATCGCTGACAAGAGCTATACGGCAAGTATACCAGTCCTACACTAACGTTTATTGTCCCTTGTTATAGTGTTCTTATACTATAGTGGTGACGTGTTCGGTCACTAAACCTAAGGACAGGTGAGGTCTGGATTCGAAAGGGGGTGTAACATTTTTTTGTGTGCTAGAAACGGCCAGCCCACTGTAGCTAAACTTAATGGCAGTAGTATCAGGTGTTGGATTTGAAGCATCTACTATTTATTATTTATTTATACAAATTTCTCACCACAAAAACGAAGACTACCATATTGAAACGAAAAAGATTGTGAGGCTTTGAATATACGAATGGCAATTACTCGAGTTATTCATGCTGTAGACCTGTCTACATTTATAAATGGAATGCAAATTAAGCAAATATATCTGCTGTAAATTGAGCAGTTTTTGTTTGTGGAATAAAATATACGTACATGCGGGAGATATAAAAGATACAAAAGAGTAAAAATAAGAATAAAAACAAAAATATGCTATAAATGAGTCTCTCTTTCTTTAAATCATAAATAATATTCGCTGTGAATAAACGGACAGGTGATGCAAAGTTACAAACCGGTCCTGGAAAGTCTTCTGGCACGAATCTACGAACGGGAAGAGAGTGAGGGAATCACACATCCGCAACAAGGACATGTCAACCGTTCGATTCAACAGCTAGGCCAAAAATACGGTAGCGACTGTAAAGCCACCTTTGACGAACTGTCCGCCACCGTACAGAAGGTAAGTGCCTGTGCTGCTATACAACTAAATCCAATTGTTCGTTTCTCAAGGCTTCTATTTTGTTGCCATTTACTTCGATTTATTGACTAATTAGGAAAGAATAGTTTTTTAACTAGATATATAGAAAGAACTTCGAGAAATAGACCTTAGATGCAGAATTGTGCTGCAGCAGAAGACGAAGGGATGCTTGCGAGTAACGCATATTATTACTCAACTATATCGAACTTATTTTGGCCGGCATTTTTTCGTAGGTCCTAGCGTGTCGTAAAGAGCTAGTGGAGATTGAGTGCGCCCGGCGCGGTGTCCCTGCTCCCTCACAAAGTAGCGTCTCCTCAGGCCGATGCTTTGGTTGTGTGTCTGCTTCGATTGAACTAGTCGTGACCCTTCTGCGTGCGATGACTACAAAACCAGCATTCGCTAACGTTCTCTGTGAACTTGGACTAATCGGAGAGCTGCTATCCTGTAACCTACGGCAGGTAAATATATCCAGGCTTCTATTTAATTAAACGTCGCAGACTGTAAGTTTTAGACGTTTATGCAATTTAGTGAGACAATTATAGCGTAAATTCGCTGATGACTTCGAAGTGATTCATCATGGATTTCATCTGCGGCGCGATATAGACTAACTTTTGGGAATATCATAATATTTTTTTTGTGTAGAAACGACAATCCTTTTGGAAAACAATGACTAACGAAACAATTGTTTCGACATTTACGCTTTTATTTATTTTTTTTTTATTTATTTTGTTTATTTCTTTTTTACAGGGAAGCTCGCGTCTTCGACGAGATGTACGCCATTTGTTGGTGTCGCTAACTGCGGATAATCCCCAGGCAACCGAGCTGCTAAACGGACTTATATTGGAGAAAGTTCAACTTGCATTGCGCGGAAACTCAACCGACCTAGTAGCAACAGTCCGCCATGAGATGTCCCTGTTAGCACTTTCTGTTGCTAAGGTTGATTCGTGCTGGGAAGATAGGCTGCGTACTGTATTCATCATATTCCGTCTCACGCAGCAGATGGAGTTCGGCTCGCATTCTGTGCTTGAATGTGTTACCCTACCTTGTCTAAAGATCATATGGGAGGTTGTTAGCCAGTCAAGAGGCCACATCAAATGGGGTCCTATGGATCGGACGTTGGATCTTGATAAATGGATCATGAAGGACGCTCGTCACGGATACGAACGATGGGCATCGAGGATTGGCAGCGTAGAGGAACAAGTTCCGGCTTCGGTAAAACAGGCCGCCTTTAACTGGAAAAGAGCTACAAGAGAAAGTACTGGGGCAACAAACAAGAACTGGTTGGAGCACATGATGTTCAACCCGTCATCCAGGCAGGCTCGGGAGGTTGCCTGTATGCTGACTGAGGCTTTATCAGAATCGCCTTGGTGTTACAGCGAGCTTCTCGATATGTTAACAAGCTACCTGGATCAAGTAGGAGTTGCCGGCGAACATGGAGCACGCTTTATGGAGCTTTACCAACAACTCATTCGTGACGAACCGTGGAAGCAGTACGTTGTCATCAAAGGGCTTATGACAAAAATATCAGTGCTCATGGCCGACGAAATCGGCAAGCTAAACAAGCTTGAGGAGACTGCGCTGACAGCCGACTTGACACAAGGTTTTGCCTTGAAAATGCTCACCGAAGTGTTAGCTTCACTTCTCTCTGTCGATGAGATCAGACAATACTTTAAAGGACAAATGCTAGGCTCGGTGTTGGACGGATACCTCTGCCTACGTCGATTGGTTGTCCAGCGAACGAAACTTGTCGACGATACCCAAGAGAAGCTATTGGCCCTTTTGGAACAGATGACCACTGGAACCGAAAACGAGACGCGAGCGTTCCTCGAGTTGTGTGTAGAAACAGTGAAGAAATTTGGTGCAGATGACATTCGCACACCGGTGTTCATTTTTGAAAGAGTATGCAATCTAATCTACCCTGAAGAAAGTGAAGCTAAGGACTTCCAGGTCTCTTTGGAAAAGGATAGTCAACAGGAAGACTTCCTTCAAGGGCGTATGCTTGGCAATCCCTACTCGTCTAATGAAGCTGGTATCGGACCACTAATGCGCGATATTAAGAACAAAATATGCGCTGATTGTGAATTGGTGGCGCTACTCGAGGACGATAACGGAATGGAACTACTTGTATGCAACAAAATCATCTCTCTTGACCTGCAAGTAAAAGACGTCTTCAAGAAGATCTGGTGTGTAGAGAGCAACCCTGACGACCCTATGCGTATTGTGTATCGAATGCGCGGTCTTCTCGGGGACGCGACCGAAGAATTTATTGAGTCGCTCGACAGCAAGGATTCGATGGCCATTGACGAGGAACAGGTGTACAAACTTTCGGATGTCATGGCAACATGTGGAGGTTTAGAGGTGATGTTGGATCGCCTCAATTCGTTAGATGTTGAGAAAGCTACCCCACTGCTCCAGGTCATCCTCAAATTACTGGGGCTCTGTATTAAAGTTAAGAAGAATCGGCGATGTCTTGTAAAACTCCGTTGTATTCCTACACTGCTTAAGACACTTCGCGCATCATTGATTGCACGTCAAACTCTAATACCTGAACAGCTTATCAACCTGATTGAGCGCGTGATTCAGGAAGCTCTTGACCAGGAGTCTTCTGTGTTAGAAGATTTTTTCACGCACACGGGAAGTGTAGACGATCTACAGTTCTTATTGAAACGAGCTAGCGACTCACCGCCACTCCTAACGCCGTTAATGCGAATTGTGCCATCCTTAACGCTGATGGATGATGCAAAGATGTCTACTCTATTTGACCATTTCCAACCGCATCTTGACTTTGCGCTCTTCGATGCCCAACGAAATGTTGAATCAGAACTAGCGATGGACGGATTTTGTGTGCTGGTACAGGGTCTCGACACTCATCCGCTTCATCATCAACTACGTGATTGCTTTGTTCAGAGGGGCATTTTGCAGTCCGCCATTGATTACCTAAACTGTAACGCCCCACCGTCAAAGTAAGTAGTACCAGGTTATAGAAGTTGTCTCTAGCCATATATATTTGAAAATTATTCCAGCTAGATCGGTAGCTCGTCAGTATATGAATGGGGCGAACACACACCTAAATAAGCAGTTCATTTAACTCTATAATCAAATTTCTATAGATACCTTAGTTGAAAAATATGTAACTAATAATATATAAGTTAAAGATCTCGAAGATCAGTCATTGACATGCATTTATAATTTATTAAGCCAGCGATTAGCCAAACGTTTTCACTGAACAACGACTGGACTTCATTACAGGAGCACCCTTCTGGTCATCTCTGACGGGTGGAAGCAGTTCGTGGCTAAACCATCGTTAAAATTAATTCTGCGTTTACTGTCGGGCTGTTGCCGAGGTCACGAGGCCAGCCAGACACTTCTTGGTGGCACGATTCCTATCATTCACAGGCTGGAACAGGTATCTAGCGAAGAACATGTTGGCTCTCTTGCGGAGAATCTTATGGAAGTTCTCAGAGAAGGCAACTCAAAAGTAAAAAAACAGGTAAATAAGGAAGTAATTGAGGCAGACTAGTAATAGTAGTATTAGCTCAACTAACTGCGGTTTACTCGCATTTTAGAATTTTGTAGAAGTCATTGTTTCGATAGAAGCGCATGGTGACCCATTTGTGCAATTTCTATATTTTAAAACCACTTCTTTAAGTGTATATATGAAATTTTATACTCTATGATATTAGAGTGAATTTAGGAGAAACAAAGGGCGTAGTTACTGTTCACATGTGTGCATTATGGTGCTATTTAATCTATTTTTTTTTTATTTGTGATGAGAGCCCTGAGTTTCTTTTTCTTCAAATGGAAGTTTATCGCGTAAAATTCACACTGAACGATTATTCTTCTTTAAGGTTGACGATGCACGTCGACAAACTCGGGCTGAAAAAAAGAAACTTGCTATGGCTATGAGGCAAAAACAGCTCGGTGAGCTGGGTATGAGAACAAACGAAAAGGGCCAAGTGACCAAACAAGTCGGTGGCGGAAGCAACAACCTGCTGTCGCAAATGCAAGCGTTGGCTGAAGAGCAAGGGCTGTCTTGCATTATTTGCCGTGAAGGGTATCGCTTTCAACCACAGAAAGTGCTAGCCATTTACACGTTTACCAAGCGCTGTCCAGTCGAAGAATACGAAATGGACCCGAACACCTATGGAGCCCCAATGGCTCCAACCCCACGTAAGACTCTCGGCTACTCAACTGTAACGTACTTCAATCTCGTTCACGTCGAATGTCATTTGAACGCTGTTCGTGTGATGCGTGGCCGAGATGAATGGGACTCGGCGACCCTACAGAATTCAAACACCAAATGTAATGGTCTTCTGCCCCTTTGGGGCCCTCAGGTGTCCGAGCACGCGTTCGTAACAGCTCTGGCGCGCCACTCGACTTACATCCAGGAGGCGACAGCGCAGCATGACGTTGGACACGTGTTTACAGTACACGACCTCAAATTGCTCCTCAGCAGGTTTGCCTTCGGCAAGTCGTTCTCCAAAGACACCGGCGGCGGCGGACCGGAGAGCAATATGCACCTGGTGCCATATCTGTTACATTTGGCCGTCTACACTCTGCTATCAACAAAGGCTGTCGCCAGAGAACAAACCGCAATGGTAAAATTCCTTGATATGAAACTACCCAAGCTGCACCGGAACTTCTTCGAGCAAGATAGCCCCACCTACCAGTTGACACTAGCACTGGCCATTTGGCCGCCATCCGTGTGGCGGCAAAATCGTCTTGCGTTCATCCGTCGACTCGTACAGTGCGGTCAAGCGCGAAGCTACGGAATGAAACTGAATGACTATTCGACAACGCTGCGAACGATGTCCGTTTACAAGCCCTATCTTTTGATGGCCGCGCTGGTAGATAAACTCTACAATGATATGCTCTTGATTGAGAAGGAGTCAACGCTTGAGTCGTGGACTCAAGATCTTCACGACTACATTCGGCACAACGATCAGGCCCTCTCCGACAACGCTAAGAAAGTATGCGAGTGGTTCATCGATTTGGACAGGCGGTTTGATCGAATCGAGGTGCTAGGCGAAGCTTTGAGATTGGATCTTAGTGGCAGTTTTCTTGAAAGCGCTCTCAAACTCCAGTGACTATAATAGCCGATATTCAATCTGTTTGAAATACTGTTTTTAGCCTCAAGAGAAGAAATAGGTGGAAAAAAACGAATCATCATTGACTCATACACACACAAATATAGATATAGAAATACTATGAAAACGCCACGGAAAGACGTAGCATACACAAGTGATGTTAAAACCGTGATAAAGAAAAACAAAATAAAAATGCGCGTGATTATAATTCAATATGCTGGCGGGAAAAGTTTGGTGTCGACTAATAAAATAAGTTATTTACGAATTATGTGTCAGCGGTTGTCAGTTGTAGAGAAAGAACACAAAACTGGTATGAAATGCGTGCGTTTGACGTTTTAACTTTTAGAGATGACTTTTTGGTAAAAATTAATCAACTAACGAAACTTGAAATACTTGTACCCAGATGACTTGTACCCGTGAAGTGTAGTCAATAAATGAATTTGTTTAATCTACACGTATAAAGCTCTGTCTGTTCATCCTAGGATGGTGCATGACTGTGGTCGTATATCCCAAATGCCCTATGTGCATAAAAGTCGAGGGAAATGTCTGGACATTCTCAAACATAGTTTGAAGTCCGAGTTTTCATTTACAATTACTCTGTTTGCTGAGAATTCAGCATAGAAAATTGCGAATGAGCAAAACGTAAATTGATGATGGTATGTGTCCTGATATTACAGTATAGCCTCTGTAGGAAAAGTGCTTTAACATTACCCAGCCTAATATTCTCGGATTCTTTGTAACTAATTCAAGCGGATTCTTCGAGAAAAAATTATATCATTATTTATTTTTATAATACCTGTATTTGTTTTTATACAATCCAGTTTTGATGTTCCACCATACAGCTTATTGCAAACGATGTTCTCAACCTTGAGACGTTTCGTTGTATCAGCTGACGTCAATTGGCTATCGTTTCAGGCTTTTGAGTTGGAAAATAATTACTCTCCTAACACAGGTAGGTACACTCCCACCATGTGTAGTTCATACTATGACATACCTATTCTCGATTCAACTTTTTTATTGAAAATTTCAATGTTTCTTTAAATCTACATGACTGGTACAAAACAGACTTCTCCGGAAATAACCTTAAAAATATCAAACCAAAAATCAAGTTCGCTAAAGGACACACAGATGCATCAATTATATACGATATGATACTACAGTGATAATAATTGATCACATGTACTCTTAAAAGTGCACACTTCTTTTACATAAAATTGTAGATAATAGATAGTTGTGTTACTTTTGATTTATTATGTTCCTTCTGAATATGGCGAACATTTTGAATGTTACCTTATTTTTGTTGATAAAAGTTTAAGATAAACGTACTTTCTTCTTCAGCTAATGAACGCTGAGCCTGCATTCTGTTTCTTCATTTCGGTCGGCTTTCGAGATACGCATATATTCGAAATACAGTCTAAATTGTTATTACGCTTCTGTTTTTTGCATCTCAACGCCTACAACTATGATGCTAGTGAAATATCAGTGGGCATTAGAAATGGTGGTAATCATTATAAAAAATCAGTAATGATCATTGGTTTACATATGCTACGTGCTTGCGTGTACGACTTAACATGTACCAACTGCTGGGCCATTCGCAAAAATTTTTCCACTCATCATAGTATAATCGATCTATCTAATATTTATACACATGCAAACTATGCAGACACAACCGTCCTGGAAATTACATCTTACCTGCAATTGCGGTCGCAATAAGGCAAGCGACCACTCGATTCAGCATACTTTTATTTAGCTTTGTTCAACAATCAGTAATAATGAAACATATAGGGGTTTGTATCAGACAAAATGAGGACACGCTGAACTATTCAATCAATGCTCTGAGAAACAGGGCCCGTGAATGGGGAATAATCCCATAGGAAACCACTGGAAGCCGTTGTGTACAGAGAAATAGATAACATACTTCCATTATCATCACGAACCGTTGCAAACCATAAGATAGTATCTACATTCGATTAGTTATTCAACAGTTGACAAAAAGCCAAAAAAGAATTCCGGCCTGTTCCCAGAAAAATTTTTTTAGCCTGTTTCTGCCTGCTAATGAACAAAAGAGTAATAGTAGGCCCAGTAATGCCGAATCAATTGCCCAGCGGTAATTTTCGGCTAATACTAAAAACTCATAATATAAAAGAAGTCTGCCTCGTCCACTCTGCGTGTAACTCAACATCCGTGTACGAACAGTTAAACGAAAAAAAGAAACAATGCACTTTTAAGTGCTCTTGGGTAATACCATGCCATAATTATCGCCAGACCGTCACAGCTTACACTAAACGATTTTACGGCGTAACAACCGTGACGAGAGTCAAATCATCGTTCACTTGTTGGTAAGCTTCGCTTACGATACACCTGGTATGCGATAGCCACAGTAACAATGATTACGGCTCCAAACACGCGTTTATTCCATGACATGCTGCGTAGCTGGCTAAACGTCATACCAAGCAGGCTTTCACGCCACTGCTGCTCCAGCTCAGCCCTAGCCTGATTTTTGGCCTGGATCGCCCTTAGCTCGTTCACCGGAAAGTAGGCAGCAAGCTTTCTCGCAAACGTCACATGCTTCTCAAGTTCATCATTTTCGAAATTGATAGTGCTTGGCACCTTTGACAGATAGCTGTGCACGCTAGCCATCGAACATTCTTCTAACTGAAGCATCTTCGAATGAGACAAAACCAGTGAAGCCGTTAGATACACAGGCATCAGGTGCGGGTCATCCTCTATTGCCAAGAATAGATCGTATAATCGAACAAGACTCGGATAGTGGTCGAGATCGTGGCCGAACCAAGTAATACACCACGGCACACAAAACATAATACCACACTGGGACAATTCCAGAAATTTTCCTAATTCGGGATCCTGTGTATCCACTAGAATACAGACAAATTCAAGCTGTTCTGCCGTAGCCTTCATTGACGCCTCCATATAGACACGCAATTTCACACGGGACACCTAAAAAATCATATCGAAAGATCGCATATAATTGAAAAGAATAATCATAAATATCTTGTTTTTTGCATAATAGGTATTACGATTATCCAGAATGAATTCCTGTACAATGATGTACTCTGAAGTTTGATAATTATATTTAGGAATGCAAGTACATCGTTAACAATATTTCCGCTCGTTTTTTGATCTATATTCTGCAAAATATATCTTACTCTGTATTGTATCCTATATTAAGTTATTTGCCAGTGCTGGCCAATACGAATAGAACCTTCCTATTATATATAACGGCATCGCTAGGGAACGATGCTTCAAAGTTTTTGACTATTCGGCACAAATCATGAAAATACATAAACTGTTTGAATTATTGGTGCATGGATCATAATAAACGAATCGAGGCGTGGTTACCTTCTCAATGATCTGAAAAGCGAGATTTTCGTCGCCATTAACTACCAGAAGAATAGTAACACAGATATCATGGTAACCCTGATAATAGTGCAGTTGCGGGTTGGCTACGAGTACGCGCATGATGACTTTCACGAGCTTGTCTTGAAGGTTTAACCGACTTTCTGTAGGAATCGATGGTGGAAATCGCTTAATCGAACGGTTCACGTCGAGTACAACCTATTAACAAGAGAATATCTGTAAGTTAGAGGCATAACTGTACATACACAAGCATAGCTTTAAAATTGCCACAAACGACAATCAACAAAAAAAAGCCGAGGGATCTTCGAATGAATTACCGACGATAAAGCTAATACAACCGCTATTTATAGGCTAGTTATGCACTGGTTGCTAACCTGCTCATAACTTGTATGGCTTTTAATTTCATCTTCGGTCGATTCCTTAAGCACTGATGTTTGTTCTATGCCGAGAAGAATTGGCCAAGCTTGTCTTCGTAGCTCGTCATTTAGGAAGCCACCATCATCACAAGCCATTGCGCGAAGCCTAACAACGTCGCATTCCTTGATTGCGTCCTCAATTTTGGCATGTTTCCGGGCGCGTTCATCTAATATCAGTGACATTTGCTCTGTGTCTCCTATATGGCCATCCCCTGTTGCAAGCTCAGCTTCTTTTAGTGCCATCGCCGTTCCTTTCAACAAATGACTGTTTGAAGTACTTCAACGAAGTAAACGTCAGATCTTGCTTATCGTTATGAAAATACGATAGAGACTCTACAGCTGGATTAAGTGAATTCAGTACCTCTTAGCACTTAAGCACCAACTTAGCAATCTGGCGAAACGGTACTGTACACTTTCGTTCCAGTTTCCTTTGCTTTCTGCTTTACCTAGCAATCAGTGTCATCATTATCGAAAGAGAGTATTTGTTTATTTCATGCATGTAGCACGCGGGTTGACTCATAGTCGACTTCCGCAATTACAGGATCTCGGCGCCAACCACGATCGCAATCAGGTAACACCTTGATACGCCTAAGCAAATGGCGGCTGTAAAACGGTAGATTAAAGCGATCACAGCTAATAAATCTCTTCCAGAAGTAGAAATAGGTCGCCACCTAATGATGTCGTGTCTTCCTAAGAAGTCGTGCTATGATTTTTATCTATTGTGAAATTAAACTGACAGAAGACCGATCATAACAATAATTCAACAGCTGATGAAGGAAAATCGTATGTTTAGCTTAGCTGTAGAGAGGCCTTTGGCTCCGTATAGTACGAAACTGTTGTTCGTGCGCTCACTAAATTTTTTTAAAAATATAGCAGCTGTTTTAGAAGACTTGTCTCACCTACAGGTCGATAATGCCTTCTGTCTTCTAGCTAATCTTTTTTTCAAATTGCGATTTGGAGCCTTGGTCTGCAGCTGTAAACCGGAAGCCGTTTCGAACGTCGGTTCTTACCAGAGCAAAACACCCCGCATTTAATTTATATATATATATACTTAATGTATGCCTGCATTAACTTGCTATAATTAATTGCCTGCAACTCTCTACCAAAGTGAGGTGTACATGCAAATTAATATGCAGATGTTCCATGAATGGAATTTTCCTGATTAGCGTTCCTGAAAATTGCGCTTTTCACTAATAATAACGCCCTCATTTTCGCTAGGAACAGACACTTGACGTATGATGATAAAAAATATTGCGACGAACAGAAAGGACGATCAATACAAGACGAGCATGCTCAATGGCAGCCAAATGAAAAATTAGCAGTAGATAATTGAATAAGGATGATACTGTAAAATATGAAGAAAAGCTTGGAGATCCGACAGAGTCCTAGGCCAGAACCACATGTAAGAATAAAATCTGAACATACAATCATCTCAACAGTACCAAAGTATTGCAGAGGAAAGTATTGCCACACCCACATAAAGTACGCGAAGTGCTGGTTATATGTGTCTGAAATCATTCGGTGAAGTTTTGATGCAACAAGGCGCCGTGGAGAAAAAATTGTTGAACGCGCACCCGTTTCTACCTAGGAAGGAGAGCTTCATGGTTATTTGTCGATAAAAAATTAATAATGCATAGCAAAGCAAATCTACAAACACAGAGCAATAAATATGGTTTCACAATAGTATGGCAAGTTACACGAACGTACGATGGAATTAGGACGCAAAGGAGGAAATGTGGGAGTAGGGCGTTAACCTTAAAGGGGTTACTGTTTCACATTAGAAATAAGCAATAATGAAAGTAATGAAGACGATCAGGGTGAGTGAATTATAAATAAATAAAATAGATGACATTTAGCCTTTACATGAATTAAGATAAAATTGAATCAGAGTACAGTAAATGTTTATATATAAACGGTTATGATAATTGGAAGCTAGCAGAATCCAGAGAGGGAAATTTATTATAGACGCCTTATAGAGGTAATGCTGACAAGTGCTTCGACTATTGTCTTAGCCTATTCTATTTCGTTAAGCATCATCAACTTCTGGCAATGAAGGCTGATGAAAATAAAACGGATGAGACTGATGGAGAAAGTCAGAGTTTCGGTATAGATATGCTACTAAAACACGAACGAAATACGAAGGAGATTGGTACAATAGAATCGCTACCAAAATTAAACATCCATTTTTTCTTAGAAAATATGTCAGTTAGAATCCTTGTACAATGTTGTATTTTTGAGAGAAAAGTGTATCTAATTTATAATCCACACAAACGTAACTAAGGTGCAGCGTACGGAGTACGGCATGTAAATTTAGACAGACCTTAGCGGGCTGTTTGTCGTAGCGCTTATGCGTTCATTCGTGATTTTTAGTGCTGAAAAAAGCTTGTTCTTTTTAAAACATCACAACAAAGAAGTTCGTAATTGAAATAAATAAAAGCTATTATACAATATCTTCGCCTCGGACAAACCCCTCTCAAAATCAAAAATGTTCGTTTTCTATCCGAAATCGACTAAGTACGTAATTGTCAATTTTTATGCGATTCTGAAAAATCTGAGGAGAGTTTCTAAAATATACTCGACAGATATGAGATCTAAAGAATAAAAAAAACTTACAAAAATAGCTCAAAAAGTTTTTTGATATACCCGGATTCATTTATACGGAAATTAATGACCGTTTTGGATACAAAGTATCAAATGTTAATCGGATAATCAATATTGGATTCCAAAAGTACTTTACTAATTTTTAGTGTTTTTTTTAAGTACTTTTTAATTATCAGTTGTTATCAGCCAAAAATTCCTGCTAGAATTTTTGTATGTAACGTACCTGAATAATAACTCTTATTACAGAACAATAACAAGATTATACTTACCAATTTCGTTGTAAAAAATTCTTTATTAATAAGTGAGAGAACTCTTTGGAAATAATTAGTCAGTAGTATGTCTTGAATTGAAACTAGTGGCGATCAATGGTGATTTTATTGGATAAACATGGCCGCCGGGAAGGACATTTAGCACATGCAAAAAATTTCGTTCAGATACCTATATGAGATATATATCTCTCTATGTGGTGTTAGAAATAAACTATACGGTAATGCTCCATTATAAATGCCGCACCCTGTATGTAGTAAGGTGGCGTGGTAAGGATGGGTAATGAGCAACTTGTTAATTGCTTATTATGGTATCCACGTATATACAATCATCACTGTTCCAATTTTCAGCGCTGGTTGCCATGGAATATGATTGTCACTATGCACGTTCATAGGTCTGTTGAGAAAATTCCAGATTAGGCCAGGGAGAACCGTCCCGGCTGAATTTTTTAATGAAGGCAGGTCTTTGATGCTATACCTAAAAAGGCCATCTTGAGGGATTTACACAACCGAAACACCTAGTAATGTTAAAAGAAAAAATAAAAAAATATTCAGTCTTAGACGATGAAGAAGGACGTTAATATAATAGGAATCGATTTGCAATAGCAGACATAATACTAGCGTAAACAAATCTACAAACAGGCGGTTACGTTGTTTCACATATATATATGGCCCGGAGCTAGAAGTGTTGGAACTGGAAGCCCAATGCTCAACGACGCTGCCTTCACATAAACAGCAAATAAAGTCATCTATTTCAATAAACAAAAAACATTAGGTAACTCACCAAGAGCAAGGCAAACCAAACGCCCTTTTCAGGACTTCCGAATCTCAAGCAAATTTTGGTCATAATAACGAAAAAAAAGTTCAAAAGAAAAAGAGGGCTACTTGAGATTAATCACACTATATATATAATTAGCCTTTTACTTATGTACCAATAAACAAAATATGCTTAACGACAAAACAGGGGCCACGCAAAACCCGCGGGTGGATTTTGGTTATCTCTGACTATAAATACGTCAATGAAATAGTAATGCAATTTTGGTCTAGTATAATAGGAATTCAGCATTTGTTCTAAACACTATTAAAAAATGCTAAATGCGTGTCAGGATAAAGCCGCTAACATGCTCAGTGACGTTGCAAGCTTCCTATAGCGTGGGTTAGATGAACAGCTTGTGGGTACTATTGGCAGCTTTCGTAGTTTGGTCTAACCGCTTAGTTAACTTATTCTAAGGTAAGATAGGACTCCATGTGAAAAACATATGCAAGTTTCATGTACAGCATAGCACAACATTAAGCTTAAAAGCTATGCGCAATAATTACTCTTTCAAAAAGAAAGTTTAACTTACGCAATTTTCGTATCTTAGATATTTATTTTCGGTTTGAAGGATTTGGAGAAATTTCTGACCTTGTCCGAATGCATTTTCTATAAGTCTCTCCTTCTTCAATTTAACCAAATAGCAGTTCACTACTTAGCTCAGCTGTAATCAACTTTAGCTAGGAAGACCAACCATTTAAATTGTACTAATAGAACTAAAAACCGTTAATTTTGAATTAATTTTGATTTAACCGTTAATTTTGAAAAAAAAAAGTTACTTTTGAGGCATATCGTAGTTTTTCGTAACACTTAAAACGATCTTCAATTTGAGCTATATGTTACAGATATTTTCTTAATGATTGAAAATTCTCAGAGATAAGACCTGCATCAGTAATACGATAATCATCAGTAGGAATGACCTGAAAAATGCTAATTTTAAGAGAACAAAAAACTATGTAAGGCCCGCTTGGCTACTTTTATTCCTACATAGAAAACCTTCAAAGGCGCTCTTCCCAAAAAGAGAAATTATCAGATGAGCTCTAGTCCAGTAAGAGTAATCAGAGAAGATATTTATAAAAACAGAAGCCGTGTTTTTGACGTCAGAATAAACGAAGAATATCATTCTAGCTAGTTCGTAGTGTTAGGTACTCTTATCTGAAGTAATGACAATAGCCAGCGCGACTAACTTGTTATAGAGTTCGCTTTTTTAGAATGAACATAACGTTTGGCTTGCTGTTAAATTTTTGATGCTTTTAACCCTTATGAACGTATTTAACTAGCATTTTTGTGACTCCTGGCAACTATCAATAACTATAAAACATATTCTAATATCTCCTAATTTTCTACTTTAACCGAAAAAATCATTCAAAAAGCAGAAACCCTTATCCAATCATATTTCGGATACTTAATAAAATATGTTCTTTTATGAAATTTTCCGCGAACATATTTTATCAATGTACATTTTGATATGCCAAAATGGCAAATTTCTTCGAACTTTTTCTCCATTTATAAGCGTAGCAATAGAGAAAGTAAGCGAGTGCAAACGCCTTATTAAAACCCTGATATTTTTTGCTTAGTTAGTCTGATGATCATGATGGCTGTATCGTCTTGTATTTTTCTTTTTGGTATTTATTATACCCCTCTTGTTCTTAGTGTTTACTGAATTTTGACACGCTTATGTGAACTCATAGCTTTGTGTATCGATTCATGCTATAATTTTACGAGCAAACGATTATTTTTGCTACTCTCATACAGTTATGTATTCTGTCTTTGTGATAATCGATATGACAGGCGTTCCCGAGCGTTTGATCGATCAACCGACGGAACGACCGACCGACCGCCCGCTCGTTCGCTCGCTTACTCACCCGCCCGGCCGCCTCTTTACCGCTCGCCGCAAGCATTGATCATCACCGTCAGTGCGACCATTGAGCGGCAATATGGCGACCGAGGCTTGATACTTACCCGTAGAGAGATTGTTGGTGTACCGATTCGGCTTTATGGCCTGGTGGCGAGATTAGTGCTGACTTTCTATTGGCCCTGTAGCTGATCCGTCCGTGAAAATGTAGTGCAGTCAAAACAGAAATGCGTGTTTGACATTCAGGACTGGGGTACCAGCGTCTACATTAGTGACACCGTCCCATTGTACATATATTATGCTGCTAGAAAGAGGTGATTAGCCGAAACTCGCAGTTTAGACACCGGAAATCATATAGATACTCATCGATTCCTCTTCCTGCTTTATCTACCCCGATATTTTCACACAAAATCAACGAGCGCACCTATCCTTTAGAAGTTTGCTTATGGTGATACAGTGCATAGTGTAATCCTACCACATTTGCCTACTATCAGTGATATTAATCACCGTAGGCCGCAATCATTCGGCCGCGGGCCGATCGATGATGTCGATTCGAGTTGATTGTGGGTGGTTTGCACTTACATTCTCATCACTGCTATGATTATATTAACTACAGTCGATTACACGATCCCACCGAGCCTCCCATCGCGTTAGTGATAGCCAGTGCTAAATCATTCTGTACTTATTATTGCACGCAGCAACAGTCATCACAGCATCCCGCTGATGCTGTGATAACACCTCTATCGGCAGGAGCAGTACTAGTAACAACCCAGCATAACACATGTATACGCGTCGAATGAAAAATCTGCTCAGTCTGTTCTCCTCTCCCCATATATATACATATATATATATATATATATATATACGCCGTTGCTTGCTATTGTTGATGACTTGTTTATTAGCTAGCTCAAGTTTATCCTTGTTGCAGTTAATCTTTGTGTCATTTTCGAGTAGATCGAATGGCATAGACATCACACACCTGATATCCTTATCGTGGCCGCTAGGCAAATGGCAGATGGTCGCTACTAGGTTGGCTAGGCGAAACTGCTTCGTACGTACGATTTGCGGTTCTTTCTGTGTTGTTTCCTTCTCACTTCGTTTTGTTTTCTTGATGTTGTTCATCCTCACACTTGTGCGTGTTCTCGTCTCGTCGTCGTAACCATCATCATTTCATCGGGTCTATTCGACGTGGTATTGCTGTTTGTGTGGTGTGCCTTTGCAGTAATCTGTATCTGTACACAGTGTTGCGTGTAAGTGCGTGTGTATCGACGACATTCAGCAAATCATTGTCTTGGTTCATTCACTTGCGACCGGGAGGACTGCTTCACTCAGTAGCGACTTTCGTTGGATCCCCCGCTAACGAGGTTGTTACAGAAGCACTTTCACCCCACCCCCTTTAGCTTGCCTCAACCAGTGGATAGAAGCGCAAGAAAACGTGCATCTAAGAACCCCACTCGATACTGACAATAGATTAACATAACGTTATTGATCATTGGCGTTCGCCAATCAATTGTTCGCATTATCTACGACGAGGAGACTTACTCAGGTAAGTGAGGGGCTTTCGGATCTTGGACAGGACGTGTATCTGTGACTATTAGTGGAGATTATGTGAGCAGATAACGGTTGGCAGTGATCAATGATTATGTTATTATATGATAAGATGAATATTATACGATTTTCTTTCAGGTTTTTTTTTTCGATAATATCGACATGTGTGCAAATCAATAACGGAAGAAAACTGGGACGCAATTTAGTAAACTGTGATTCAGCTTTTTTCTCGTTGTTGCGTGAAGGGTTGTCGCAGTTGAAAAATAGTTGCAGCAACAGTGAGTTGCACCAGTTTGGTATAGCTAATGAGGCTCACAATGAACTGTATATTGCCAACTAGTTAGTGCTGCTATTTCACTTCATGATCAAACGTTGATGCGGCCAGTTCTTGATATCAGTAGTCCGTTTGATTGTAACATTTATGGCTTAATGGTTTCAATTATAACCATCTGTTTTTCCGGCTGCTTTTGTAACGCTTATCGCTAAACCTTATACTAGCTCAAAGTACACCAACGTTGTAAATAGTATTATCAATTTGGTCCGCATTTTATATGTATGAGTTGGTCTGTCTAAATAGCGAGAGCGAATCAGTTGCGATTTATCGATACTGTCATTCTCCATCTACCTGTCGTACCCTTTCCGATGAGCAGTGATTCTCAAACATAATGGGGCGGGTTCAGATCTGGCCAACCCCCGTTCTGGTGAGTCGTCTGAGACAGGCGCAAATGGAACCAAGAGCTTTCGTTTCGAATGGTGACCGAACGTGCCATATCCAACTAACTTATCAAGCCAGTGCATATTTCACATCACCGCGTATCAAACAGCAGGGTTCTGTCAGTCCACCATAGCAGTGCTGGTGTAGCTCATCTTTTTCGCCTGCTTTCTGTGACTGGTTTTTCCTTATTGTTGTAATCGGTGCTGCGGCTGCATGACTGGCCACTCTTGGTCACTGCGAGCAAACCACCGACAAACTGAGCGACCGGCCAGCTGCCAGGCAGGCAGCCAGCCAACGAACCGTCAAGGCTCTCGTCTATTTCGGCAGAACCCAAAGTAACAATTATAGCGCCGAGAGTAGGCGGAAGCTAGATAAAGTAGCTCGTAAAATACATAGTTAGGTACACAATTTCGGTAAAGTAAATCGCAAAGCAACGGTAGGTCGACTTGTCTCTGTCTTTCCCTGTAAGAGGTTGGGGAGTTTTATTATCGAATAGACTGGAAATCGTATCATCTCTAGTCGCTACGTCAATAACACATGGTTGCGTATGCACATAATGCATAACGATTGAGTCGTTTGAACGCTCAAGTATACGTAAGTGTGATACGATCGACGAGTAATGAAAAATACAATTCAGTCGCAGTAGTCACTACTATGGCGATAGTAATGGTGCTGGTGGCAACAGAAGCGTATGATAAAAGATTTGAATAATGTACACTATATCCGTGGGGTATCATGAGCGAACAAGTTGGTATTTGTTTGGACGTACTGCTGTTTTCGATATTTCAGTCGAGGTTTTACGAACATGATTGTGGTTTTAATTTCATTATGCGTACGCATATTTGTAGAAATAGTAGTCCTCATGCAGTATTTGTGGAGTATTTTATTAATCATGTTTAGTTGGTAGGCTCCATTTGGCTGTCGATTACATGGTGGACACAACGTCAGCGTTTCTCTTATAATCACAGTATTTTGAGCCGATTGGATACGGCTGGAGCGTTTTTTTTTTGGTTTAGCTTTTGTTCATATCGATTCTCGGCAGATGACTCAAGATGTCAATAAGGGCAATTAATCAGCCTTCCTGGCTTCTGATATTTTACGAGCTTTTAAAAGATATTCATTGACTTAAGCAATCTGCAGCTGTGTATGTACGCGACCAGCTACTGCTTTTTATTGCTCATCATCGTTTATATGAAATTAGATTTCTTGACACGGTAAAGCTCAAGTCGAATTTCAAATTGAAATCATTTGAAGATTGCTGTGATTTGATGGTGGTAGTGGGGTGTCGGTTAGACGGTGTGAGGCGACTGGAAGATTGACGTAGACCTTATTTCGTGCCACATGCTGCAGATGCTATGCCATGTAATCTTTCTCGGGTCGGTCTCATTGTACGACTGAAGCTTCTGCGGTACGCATTGATGATCGCCAAAGTATTTCTGCCAAAGCTGTCTACGTTAGGTAGCTGGCTATATTATTGCTGTTGGCAAGTAGAGGTGATCTTATCTAGAAAGTATATGAGTGCCTCATACATTTGCGAACACATCTTCTTCTTGTAACGAACGCCTGCCATATACTCCGTATCGCCTGGACTCGTTTATGACCTAATTGGTCGTTTTACCGAGCTGGAGCATGAAGCTTATGTATAGTACTAAACATTTTACGTATAACTGTCTCGCCTCGATTACATCTTGAAGTTATTTCATTTCCGTAGCACTTGATAAATACGTTATCGTGCTAATTGGTTGATCGTTCACCAAGATTTGAACTATTTTTCAATGAATATCATTTGATTTTGCTCGGCGGTTGGCTGATGGTATAGACAGAAAAACTCTGCCACCTGTGACATTTGTCTGTCATACTTATGCTGGTACCAACAATAACTATGAAAGATTATTATCTTAGCAATGTATTTCTACCTGTGGCAATTTATACTGCTGTTTGCTAAACACAACAACAGAAACAATTTTTTCATTTCCATAGTTATCTATAATCTTTCTTTTTACAAAGTAGTAGAACTAGGGCTGGCGTAATCTGCGACAAATCCTGCCATTATCATCATTATTATTATTATTATGGATAACTTTATTTGAATTCAATTTACTTTTAACTGATGATAGCTCACCGGAATGTTTGCCATGGGTATATTATCGCCAGAAACAGCCTCCAAGCGTTTGTATACATAGTGATTCATCGTTACAACAGACGGATTGTCAGCGATTTATGGCCGTTCTTTTATCTATGCGCTAGTCAGTAGACTGATATTACCAGATTGCAGTAGCAGTAGTACCATTGTATAGTTTTTACACTAGCCTTACCTATTCCTATGGATATCAACACATATGATTTAGGCTTTGTCTGTTTAATATTATTTTTAAGTACAGGTTCACATCCTATTTATAGCTCCGTCATGTCGTTTTGTTTAAGAGTACAGCTACATCCAGATTGTACGATTGCTTGATGAATTACTCGAAATTAAGTAGGTACTATAAGGTATTGTCGTCATCGTAAATAGTTGGTTTCAATCTGAGGCTTATTTGTTTGCAGGTGCTACATCGCTACGTTACAATATCGCGTTTGGCTATTTAATAGTAAGTCTTAGTTTATGTGAAGCAGAAGCCAAATTTTAGTTTCATACAACAGGACGGAACAATATTGAAACGACAAAAGTGTTTGTGCCGGGCTAAGTGGTGACCGAATCTCTTTGTACGCTATCATACGGATTAGTAAGCACCTCAAGCGTGTGGCACCCGGTTAATTTATCTAAGGTAGTTGTAGAGCACTGAGGTGACCCGCCGCTGCGCGGGGGTGTAGCTAGCTGCAATGATCCTCTTGCGAGGCGGTTGTCGGCAGCATGCACTGTGATCCCTGCAAGGCCCCCGTGCAGGCCAATACCCTCTATCGTGTTAAGTACCAGTCTACGCCGACTTCATCATCATCATCATCAACAACATCTTCACAATCATCATTATTATTAACAGCAGCGTCGACGAGTAGTACGGGGCCATCGAACAACAACAACAACAACGTTTTTCCGGTGAGTTTTAGCATTACAACTCTACACTAGTAACAAATTACATCTTACACTATTGCCTGTTAAGAATGACTCGTTGGGCTTTTTTTAAAGCGGTTTTAAAAGTAACTATACCATAGATGACAGTGTGTAGGTGCCGATGGGCAGCTATAGCAACCCAAGCGCGTAGTCACAAATAATATTTCACATAGAAGGCACATTTTTTTAAGAACAAAAACGCAACATAAAGCGTCAATGAATGTAGTGCTTGTAGGTGTGGCAGCGCCCACTGTATATGCTTCCCGTCGCACGCCTCTAAGCACTGGAAGTTATTCTAAAGCGATCGTTGGCCAGCACACGTACCCTGAAGTTGTCGTTAACTTGGACTTACACCTTTCAGAAACCGGTATCGAGATCATTAGCTTTACAAAGTGGTGAGATTTTTGAACGGCGTGAGATACTTCGCGCGCTTTTACAGCGTGCCTCGGCGATCGCGAGAGATCCCGGAAAAGACGAGAACACCCGACAGCACGGTTTGTATCAGTTGCATGCGAAAGCGCAGCTTTTTTTTTGATTCAAGAGTGCTAGAAGTGATCAATGTCGGTCAGATTTAATTAACCAAATCCCCATATTTAATTTTTCTTTTACAAGAAGAACCTTCCTTTATTATGCATCATACAGAACGAACTGATTTGATCCTTATCTAGTTCACATATCGATGCCATTAATCCTCGGTGCATATATGTAGTAAGTAGGGCTAAGTATCAATGAGTGGAACAATTAATTAATCATTACGAAAATCAATGGCTTTCATTTCTATAATCTATTACAGTGCGCGCTTCTCTGGAGGCTGCACTGTGCCCTTCGTTAAACGGGCTCACAAACGCGCATAACGTTGCAATAGCTCGAGCCGCTCTCCGCAAGCCCCTTGGTGAAGTTGCTCTAGACTCACCAACATCGTCAAAAGTTTCTGCTGCATCTGTAAGCACTACAGAGGACTCGACTCCCGGAACCGCCCGTTCCTTAGTCACTGATTACGGAGTCAAGCGAGCGTCGGTCAGAAGCATTGTCAACACTATCTGTTCTGGACTTCCACTAAACGTAGAGGCCCAGCTAACACTTGAGTTAGCGCTGTGCAGTGCTGTAGGCCCCTGTATCAGCGGTACGAGGGGAGAGGTAGTCGGTTTAAAGGCAAGCAACGAACATCTGCAGTTGAAGGTGGGTTGAAAACCGTCTCAAATTCATGACTAGAAACTATGCTTGTTTACGAACTTAGTGAAGGTCAGACTGTTCTTTTCACGATTATTATTATTATTATTATTATCATATATAAAGTTAATGATGGTAATAAACTTTTTTCGTCGACAATAGTTCAAATTATTATAGTGACTGTGACGATTCGTATTGATAACCGTTATTAATCAATACTTGCTGATGGCTGCCACATGTATTTTGCAGGTCGAATCCATTCTTGAGTCCGTCGAGGCCAAACAATTGCTCTCGGCTTTACCCTGTGACCTTCTCGAAGCAATCTGCTGCTCTGTTGACCTGCCGCTGCGCAGAAGACTTGTGCAGGTAATCGGCAACCGACAGCAGCTGCGGTATCTATCTGAACAAGCGAGCTCGCCATTCCTCCTGCGTGCTCTGCTTAGCGTAAACGGTGATTGCGCACTTAGTCGACGTTTGGATATTCAGCCATTGCCATTCGAACAACGATCGCCGGGTAGGGGTGATAATCGCCAGGAGGACGCAGAAGACCTAGTGAATCGCTTGCTCACGGCGATGGCCGCCCGAAACTCGACTTTGATGGAGGCGTCCACCGCCGACAAATACATAGCGGAGGTAGGCCGTTCGCTGACATCATCAGCGGAAAAGTGTGAAAACGAGATCCGAGAGTTTTCGAGGGTGATCGGTATGACAGGCGCAAAATTCGTGGCTAACCTCATCAGTGCCATGTGTAAAAGCCACTTTGTAAGTATTTCTGTTCGATACCTAGTTGACGTAGCAGTGTAAACATAGTTTATATATAAACAATGTTCAATATGATGTGATTTTAGCAAATGAACAAGCGCACAATCAAGCAGAACAAGCATAGAGGTGTGTATCAAAGCTCGAATAGTATAAAGTGTGAAAATGTTCACATCGTTGTCATTTACGTTCATTACCATTTTGTAGTCCTATTTTACTTGAAGCTCCCTAATCAATAGCATTCATTTTTTGTGTGTCTAGCCGGCTGGAAATGATGATCCCGTATGGATGAGCCCTTCGAACGTGTTAACCGGTGGATGGCCTGGTCAAAAGGATACGCAAGGTGGGGGTCAAACTAGTGGCGTTGTCGGAGGTGGACCCCAAGAAGCGCTAGATTGGAACGTTGACGTTCTGTTTCGAGCCATTATTGCCGTGGAAAGCGGGCTAGACTGGAAGGAGGTGGTCCGCCAGTTTGACAACCCAAACTTCCTTGTTAAGGATCGCGCCGGGCTCAGGTTTTTGTGGCAGGTGTTGACCAAGGCATTTGACGACGTACAGAGAATTCCAATGGACATTATCTACGGGTTAGTAGGCATATTATATGTCGTTTATTGTTATTAAATGGTAGTATTCCTATGGAAACGCGTTTTTCTTACAAGTAATTTTCATGGGTGTGGGTAGTTGTTGACTTCTCCGCGTCAGTGGTGTCTAAACGTAAAATCATAAACTCCACTGGAAGTAATGTGGCACGAAAGCATCAACTTCAAATACCAAAATCTTTGTTTGGTGTTTAGTTCATTGTATTAGAGTATTACTGTAGTGTGTTTAAACTCATGCCAAAGGTGAGCATAAATTTTATTACTTGCCAATGTATTTTGACGTATAGCAACGTGATGTCGTTTCGATCGATCAGTCCGGTCGTCTTAAGATATAATAGTTGCTCCTCTGTTCTATTTTATAATATAACTACATGTATTTTACATACCTTGCGTCGTTTCACTCACTCGATTTTCATTGTTGGTATGTACAGCAAGTGGCAGAACTGTGAAGGACAGTTCTTCCTCCTTAAACAAATGTTAACGTGTCCGGATATCGTCAAGCTTACCGAGTGCCTACCATGCACGAAGCCCGAGCCCGTGGTCGCGCAGGAGAAGCCTAGCGGCGGCGGCGGTACTGGCCCAGGCCACGACGAGGACTCCAACCCGCTTTTTGTCAATTGGAAGGTAAAATTTACTTTCCATTCGATATTTTGCTAATTCATGTCAATATCAAGCTGTCTGTTGTAGAAGATACTGTTGGTACATAAATGATGAGGTAAGACTCATTGTTATTTGTTTCAAATGTGTTCACAACTACTGGAAACCTAGAAATTGATTATTTGGAAATGAGTTCTACAACCTTAATATATTGGTAGAATTCTAACTTAGCAGGATGTAACGCAAAATAGATAGGCTCTACTTAATAAGATATAGTGAGCCATGATTACAAGTCATTACGCAATTTCACCTTCGTTCATGTTCCCGCCTCTTTCTCGTTTTTCCACTTATATTAGGTCATGGAAGTGCATGACACCCTGATGACGTTGTGCGATCGTCCCGAGTTGCACAATGAAGTTCAAAATCTATATAAAGCAGCAAAGGAATCGTCCCACGACACAATCACGATAGCGTTGCTGCAGGTCAAATCACCAATGACCCCTGGTCGGCGCATCCTACTCAAGGATTTGATGCAACACTACCTAGGTGGAGGGGCCCATAATGCGCAGACTATCCTGCACTTCGCGTGGAGCGGCTCAGCCGCACAGCCGATGCAACAGGAAATGCACAAGATCGTTAAAGTTTGTATCATAACTGCTAACGGATATATTCATCGTTGTCTTTATTTTCATCAAATCTAGTAATCAACAACCATTTTCCAGTGTATAGTGAGAAAGATTTCTTTCCAAGAAAGTTGTTGACATAGAGAATAATTGTGTTATTGTTAATGCGACGGGATGGAATAAAAAAAAAGCTGGTTAAATATATAGATTAAAGGTTTTTCCATTACTTGATTTTCAGGAAGCAATGGTCGAGTACTACACGTCAGGAGATGGTGAATCGAGCCGATTAACACGTATCCTTGAGCTTGCTCAGGAGATTAAGTGTCTGCAAAGTCTTCTTGCATCGGCACGCACACTTGATGCCGTCGGCCAAGTAGGTAAGTTGACTCAGACTTAATAATAAAAAAAACCTTATTTATTTTTTAAATATTTAAAATCATATTGTTTTGCAAAACAAATCAATGGAAACTGCATTCATCATTTTCATATTCAACACGGTTATGATTTACGTCAAAGGTAGTGGGTTATAACTGTTCGTTTTATGGCTCATGGTAACTTTAATTTGCAGAACAAATCATTCACAAGTTCTTCGTATTCATAGTGTCTTTTTTGGGATATTTCTTTTAGCTATAATACCTACCACCTTAAAAATTTGAGGAGCCTATTTAACACCCCGATGTCCGAGTTATTGTTTTTAAAAGCTTGACTTAACTGATGCAAGAAAACAGCAATTTAACGGTTCTAAGAAGTACATCTACTACGTTCCCTTAAGAATAATGTACTTTTATTGGATAGCTTGTGTTCCTGTTTTAAATTCTTTCGTATTTCTCGTCTACATTGCCTTTAAATGATCCAGGAGGAAACAAGTATCCTATAGACATATATATGATTTTGTTTGTTACGTGATTGTCGCAATCCACAGGCATTCAAAACACGATTACCTTCGCCATTGATCTTGCTTGCCTGGCGTCCCGTCGCGAATATCTTAAACTTGACAAGTGGATGGCGGACAATCTGAGCGCGAATATTGAAACGTTCATGCCGGCCTGTGTGTCGTTCCTACAACGGAAGGTACAAATGACATGATGGTCTGTTTCGCAGTGCCTTTCCCGTGCTCTGTTGCTGTTCATATCACATTTTTATATACATAGTTATCCATCTTGAAGTTCGGTTTTCCTGAGTACATGTTAAGCTAACGAAACATAGCAGTACGAACATAACCTATGATACTGTATATACAATATAAGAAAAATGCCGTTAGTTAGAAGCGGAGAAGGTATGGGACGTGCGAAAATATAAACGTGATATATTCTGAATCAAATGTTAGAAAGTTAAATTTTCATTTTATTTTCCTAAATAATTTAAAGAAGTTGACATGGTGTAATATATTGATCATATGCATTTTTTAGGGATATTTCAATAGTTTTCAGTTATTATTATCAAAAGCAGGCATACTTGTAAAACTCATCTATCCTATAGACCTTAGCCTATAGTTTAAATTAATAGTCGAAAACTTTTACATCTGGTATACACGCACATGACAGACGCAAGGGCTTATACATTCACCAAGTTATTTGGTAAAAAAAATTCTTTACAAGAATTTATAGCATGAAAACCACGAAACGCAACTTCTTTAACTAAACTAAGTTTACGGATAAATCATGATTTCGACAAACATTTTGCAGGTGCCCTATTTGGTCGGAAAACCCGGCGAGACGGGGGCTCACCTTATCACACAAGAGTGTGTCCATACAATGCTAGCCACAATGTTGTCACAGGTAAGCAGCAATGTGTACTGTAGTATCTGGATATATATATATATATTCAGATACTACAGTATATACGTATAGAGATTTTTTTGCCTTTATGTGCCGTCGTGATCCATTAGTATCGTGTTTCGGTTTAATGATGCTACATCTTGAAGTATCGTTTTTTTCACTATTAGGTTGCGAAGATACATACCAACCTTCCCTTGCACGCATGTACATATTACAGGGTCCTCTAATTAAAGATGAAAAACTTAAGATGCGGCTGGCCGAAGTCTTCGATCAGGTTCAAAACATGATGGAGAATTTCAATGTGATCGGCGGCAAACGCCGTCCGGGAGGAGGTCCACAGCCACCTCATCCACCACCTCCAGCTCATATGTCTACAGGGCAGGTACCGCCTGGCAATTTCCACCATCCACACCCGCAGCATCATCCGGTGAACCTTGGACAGCCACCGCATTTGCCGCCCCCGCCTGCGCAACCGCAGAGCGATATGCTGGGTTTCCGCAATCCGCCAACGGCAATGCAGCCGCATTACTCGACGGGGCCGAACAGGTCGAACCAAACACCCGGACAGGTGTTTGGTCCTGGCGGACCTCAGACTCACGCCGGGCCAATGACGCTCATGGGCGGACCTATGGGTGGAGCTGCCGCTCTTACGGCAGCTGCGCCGCCGACTACTGAGGAATTCCTACAAAGTGGCGACTTGACAAGAGTACACGTCTCAAAGGAAACTGAAGATGAGGCGAACTCGTACTTTCAGAAGATCTACAACCAACCTCAGATCAAGACAGAAACGATCAAGGAGTTTTTAGACATGCTTAAAAGGTATGCCATTCATTAAACCGGTTTTTGCTATTTAATTAATATATCCTATATTTAGAATGACGAGAAGGTCATAGACATGAGATTCGGATTCCATATAAATATATGGGTCTATTAAACTGCGACTTTTCCCAATTAACAGTGTTTTTTGCATACTATGGAAATCATAGAGTATTTTCGCTCGTTGTCAGAAGCGCTGTCTTATCTTCAGTTGCCAAGATCGTTATTATTATCATACGGTCATTCATGAAGTGCTCATACTCAACGCCGACTCTATTTATTCGTATTGCTGAACTGCAGATTCAGCAATTCAAACAAGCCAAATGAACGTGAGGTGTTCCAGTGCATGATCAGGAATCTTTTCGAAGAGTATCGTTTCTTTCCGTCGTACCCTGACAAAGAGTTGACGATCACGGCTCAGTTGTTCGGTGGCATAATTGACTACGAGCTCGTGCGTTATCAAACCCTAACGATGGCGCACAAGTTCGTCGTTGACGCGATCAAAAAGCCACAGAACATGAAGATGTTCTACTTTGGTATCGTTGCTCTAGACTGCTTCAAAACGAAGATAAGGGCAAACCCCTCATTTTGCCAACTTCTACACTCGTGCCCAACGTTCAGCATGTTTCCGGAGCATTTGCAGTTATGGGTGGAGTGCGGAATGAAAGGACAAGAACCACCTGGCAAGCCTAAAGGAGTGATGCCTCTACTAAACAATGGCAAACTCGCGCATTCGAATCCTCAGCAGGGCGTTAAAAAGAGCACTGTTCTGGCCACCGGCGGAAAGCCCTCCATTGCTGCCGCGACGAATATCGATACGTTGCTGGGTGCCTCAGACAAAGTCGAGAAAATCATCGAACCAAGCGAACATACAGCTGACAAGATCGGATTTATCATCAACAACCTGTCGCAGGTTCGTATCGCCCCATATTTGATGTTTCATTTTTGTCATTGCACATTATTAGGTTATCCTTCAGGACTCTCATTTAAGTTGAGTCATAAATGCAATTTCTATGAATCAGGTAAGTAAGAGTCAATTGTTGTTCATATTAGCTCGATAGAAAATGATGGAAAAATTATTCATAGGAATGCCTATCATCGGCTACGCAAAAAACATGAATTTTGCTGGTTGATTATCTAGGAAATAGATCTGCGATCTCTTTTAATTATATATATATTTTTTAATTCCTACAGGCTAATGTACAGCAGAAATCTGAGGAGTTTAGGGAACTGGTAAGCGAGGAGTTATTCCCGTGGTTCGCCCGATACATGGTTGTTAAACGAGCTTCGATCGAAGCTAATTTCCATTCGCTGTACGTCAATTTCCTTGATACAATCAATTCTCAGACGCTATCGGCTCTTACGTTGAGTGAAACCTACCGCAATATTCGAGTTCTACTTCGCAGTGATAAGGATGTATCGGACTTTACTGATCGCGCTCTTTTGAAGAGCCTTGGTCACTGGCTAGGTTTGTTGACGATCGCCCGAAACCGACCTATTCTCACACTCGACATCGATCTCAAGGCGCTACTGATCGAAGCCTACCACAAAGGTCTTCAAGATCTTTTATATGTTGTGCCATTTATTGCTAAGATCCTTGAGTCTGCAGTTAAGTCAAAGATTTTTCGGCCACCTAGTCCGTTCACGATGGGTTTGGTCTACGCCCTTGTCGAATTACACAGCGAACAGGGCCTGAAACTGAATCTCAAATTTGAAGTTGAAGTTCTGTGCAAGGCTTTGTGCTTGGACGTTCAGCAGGTAAAAGAGGATGCTATACGCCGTGGTTGTTTCCACGTCCTTAAAGATCACGGTAAGCTCGCCTTGCTGGATTCACCGCTTCTAGGCCCACCGCCAATCTCACAGAATCCACCGAATGTCAGTGTGTCCGCGCCACAAATGTCAGCTCCGCCGCAGGTTACTAGCGGACCGCCCCACCCGCATGTGGCTGGCCAACCCGCTCCCAAGGTGAATGAAATCATCCCGATGATGCAGCAGTTCAATATGCAAAACGCGGGTACCGGCGGCGGCGCCAATACGAGTATGGTGCCCGGCAGTGGCATGATGCATGGCCAATCCGGTCCGCCTGAAGAATTTTTGCAACAGCAACATCAGCAGCAACAACAGCAGCAGCAGCAGCAGCAGCAGCAACAGCAGATGGGCGTAGGAGTACCTGGTGTGGCCCCACAAAACACCCAGGCCGGTCAGGCTGCTATCATGTCGCAAGGCCAACAAGTTTCTAACAACCTGACTCAAGCACAGCTGATGCAACAACAACAACCGCCTACGCCGCAGTATTCACTTCGGGAGTTTAATGCGGTTACGCCAAGTGAGTTGTGGTTGATTACGATTAGTAAGACAAATTGTAACGATGTGTCTCACTATCCTTTTTTTTAAATCGCATTTAAAGACGATACATTTTTTACAGTTATCCTTAAATAAACACTTTATATACATTCGAAGCTCACAAGACGAGACTTATATAT